>NW_009227456.1:0-32639 GCF_000690835.1 Fulmarus glacialis | reverse complement strand
TGGGTTGAGATAAAGACAGTTTAATAAAACAGAAAAGGGAGAATAATAATGGTAATGATAGAATATACAAAATGAGTAATGCACAATGCAATTGCTCACCACCCGTGCTGACCGATAACCAAGTAGCGATCGGTACTTCCTGGATCACGCTTACCATTCATGTACTGAGCATGACGTCACATGGTATGGGATACCCCATTGGCCAGTTGGGCTGGCTGTCCTGATTATGTTCCCTCCCATCTTGTGTACCTAGCTCAGTCAGTAGGCATGGGAGCTGTCCTTGGACTAGCAGGGTACTTAGCAACAACTGAAAACATCAGTGTGTTATCAACATTCTCATACTAAATCCAAAACACAGCACTAGGAAGAAATTTAACCCTATCCCAGCTGAAACCAGGACATAGACATATTAAAAAAATATGAAAGGAGACCTAACCATTTTTTCTGTAGCGCTTCCATTCTTTGTGGCCCAAAATTGATTGCATGAAAAGCATTTGGATGAGGGATTCATATTTCAAAATGTGGTTTGAATCCAACACTTTCTGCTAACAGTGGGACCGTATGAAATTGCATAGTCCTTCATACTCTATTGTGCCTGGCTGCTGAAGATCTTTGAAGGGGAAAGTAAGGAAAATGTAAAACCTTTGTCTCTGTTAGATTGCTTTTGTTTGTATTGCTGAAGTTGCTGAATGCTTACATGCCAGAGTGATACAGCAGGAACACCCACTCAGAGGGTTATGTTAGATCTAACCATTCATTTTAGTGGACTTTGTTTCTTAGAGGAACGTTTAATTTAGGTAAGTATGAATACTGTTAGTATTTAGGAATGAAGAAACATGTTGAGAGGTGTGGCACACATGAGCTGCTCAGCCAAACTTACACTCAGACTGCCATCAGATGCGATGGAAACCCAAACTCTGTTGCTGCTGAGACAACTGTAGGAATGTTTACCTGTGATTTTGGTATATGATAAAAAACATCGTTAAATTACAGATTTCCAGACCAAGGATTTCAGAAAGAATTAGCTTAATTTGCTTCTCTAAGAAATATAGAGAAACATCTCATGCTAAGGGTAAGAATTTGCCTTTGTAAAATGGTGTATATTGGAAGTGATAAAGATGTGTTGTATTCAAAGGAAGAGGAATGATTGTGTACGCTGCACAAAGAAGAAAGATCTACTAGAGAGAGAGGTGTTGTATAAAAACTGCTCCTGAAGAAATCTGGGATTGTAAAAGTCAACCAGGAAATCGGCTGGTATTCCATGTCATGTTAATGGTTCCTCTTGATGCAGATGAATATAATGATGTTATCGTATACTCCATTTTTCTATAGGCTATCTAAAGGGCATTTAATCTAGTGTAGAGAAATGAATGCTAGTCGTTGGAAGGAGTCTAACATTTGTTGTTGCCATTGTTTAATACATGGCTCTGTGCAAACGTTGGACTGCACGCAGAGTTATTTTTTCAGTGTTGAATCTCTTCAAGACTATTATTTTTCACAATATTCTTCTGAGCAAGCCTTCTATGTCTTTATAGCCACTGAACTAAGGAGAAGAGTTAAAGGCCAAAGCTTTTAGCTTAGGTGACCAGTGTGTGACACCTACTGCATATTCCAAGGAATTAGTTTTTCATGTGCTCAGAGGTAGGTGGCAGACATAGATATAACACCCTGGTTTTCAGTGTAGTCTTTAGCTAAACTAATGGTTATTTTTTTCTTCCTGTACATAACTAAGTTGTTCTCTGCTAGGAACGTTTTGTTCCTATTTTAAAAATCTATGATATATCAAAATTCAGTTTGTCAAAATGTTGAATGCAAATAAAGTGGATTTGTACCACACAAATTAAAGATCTGAAACTTTCTTGCCATTTTGTGTATCTGGTCTCGTAACAGCCTTCCTGAAGTCAAGGCCTCAATCCTGCAGCAGAAGCCTTGGCCAGCTGGCCCACGGAGCTGTTTGACTCCCACAGTCTTGGGAACCAGCTATCTTTGATGTAAACTGTGAGCCATAGTGACTACTTCAATTCTGGCTTTTCCTAACTTTTAAGCGTGGGACTTGCTAATCCCATTAGTGTAAAAATGTAGTTAATATGAAATTTCCTTTCCTACTGCGATTTTTATTTTTTAAAAAGTTCATTTTTCTCTCCCTCTTCACATATCATTCACATAAGATGATGGTTTATTTAGATTGACAGTGTAATCCTCTACTAAATGATCTGAATTACTTAAGGCAAGAGAGATGCTATCTTCCATGGCATAAGCATTAGACAGTAATGAAGGTATGCACCTTGCCAGTAGATTATGTTAAGCAGCAAAGGAATTTTGAAACTTGCAAGTAAAATAAGCTCATTTTCAGGTAACACACCAGCGTTATCCTCTCTATGTTGCGTAAGAGCTCTAATGGTCATGACCTCCGATTCTGTGGCTCTTTTTATCACTTCAGTTGTCCTTTCGTTTCTTTCCTCTTTTTACCTTTCTTAACCTTATTCTTCTGCTAGATGGCTTCTGTCCATCAGTGCCCACAATTTCTTTCTTTTTTTTTTTTCTCTCCTGTTTTTCATGGTTCCATTCCTCATTTTGCTGCATTTGATTTGGGATGTTTGTCTTCCTTGTCCTTCCACTCTCTCTGAGCTCTGAATGAGATGAGGGAATACACATGAAAGTTTTCTGTACTTGTTGACTTGGAAGCCAGAAGATACAATGAAAGGACCATCTTGTGCACAAGACAATCGCAATCTTAGTATGGAATATGCTTAGTTGCTCTGTGGCAACAGTATCAGCACAGTCAAATTGATACATAGAGTCTGTTAAGGATGGAATGCACTAAGCATAGATAAAATTTGGCAGTGCCAAAATTTCAAATTACTATAGTGAACATGTTCAGCTTGGGTAAATGTGAACTTATAGCAAAGGACATCAGTGAATGTCTATCAAGGTGCTTCAAATCACAGAAATGCTAGTGTTCTTTACATGAAGATGCAAAACATATTTTCCCTTGTTTCGCTCTTGGAAATGTTTGAACAGTTTTATATGAATTTTTTTGTAGAAGTCCACTTCAAACATAGGGTTTGACATAGACTATTTTAGTTTGTAAAATGTTGAAAAGGCAAAAAACTATGCTAGAAGATGAGAGAGTTAAGTAACATGAGCCATAACCATAGTTAGAATGGAGTCACACTTGTAGCTAGTTTCCCATTTTGTTCCTTTCTCATGGCACGCCTGTTGTTGCCACAGTACATCAAAAGTTCCAGTAATGCTTAGCCTATTCACTTTACTAATAATAACTTTCCTTACTGATTTTATAACAAGTAGTTTTGATTTTAAGTAATGTCCTGAAGCCTTAGCATTAGTGGGTTTTCATCATATTAGAGCAAATTAGGAAATTATTTTTAATAGCTATAGTCTGATAGATGTATTTTATACTTGAGAGATGTGCCTCAAGAAATAAAAGCTGATTGAAATTGGTGCCACAAGTGGATATTTTGAAAACAAAAAAGAAAATCAATATTAGATTAGGCTTGATTACATGTTGACATTTAGAACTGCACATCAATAATGTTAAAATTTACTGACAACAGTCAGTCTTCTTCCTGATTTGTATTTGTACCTTCATTCTTGGTTCGGGTAGATCATGGTACATACATTGTAAAGGTTAATGAACAAATTACCCTATAGCTCATCTGATTGTTCAGGCTTTAGCCTGGAGGGCTGAATGTTTTATAACCTAGTTTGTCTTATGTGGAACCTAATTTGTTTAATTTTTTTTCATTATATGAAATTCTGAATTGCTTGAATGTTCAGATGAGTCCAAAGTAATTTATGAACTGATTTTCTGTCCTACCTTGCTCCATACACTTGCTTAACTCCGCTGCAATTTAAGCTTAGTTGTACCTGACTTGCATTCTTTTTAAGGGAGAAGAGAGTGAGGATCGTGGTCTTTAGTTACTTCCTTTCCATTTAACAAATATATCAAACAGTGATCCTAATATAAAGCATTGTTTCATCTTGCTGTGTAGTTTTTGTCAACAATACCTAGCTGTTTATTCCTATTTCATTTTGCCTCCTAGTCATTTTTTAATGCAGGACAGTACTTTTACCTCTCTCATCAGGATTACCAAATTGATCTTTTCACCCAATTGGCCTTTGCAAAAATTTAAGCCTTTTCCAGCTCATAACTAAAAGTGACTGAAAAGTCCCAAGAGGTTTGTTAACTGTGCCTCTGCCTTTCAATTCCAATAAATACCTTTTTCTTTTACAAATAATAGTTTGGAAAATAACTGTGTGTTATTATTACTGCTCAAGAACTGAATATTCTTTGGTATCTGCACTTTTTTGTATTTGTGATTTAAACCCCACTTTTGCAGTTTGAGGGGAGCACTTCCTTGTCAGCAGAGTGCACCCCCAGCAAGTTTGCTGATGACATAAAACTGAGAGGCGTGGCTGATATGCCAGAGGGTCGTGCTGCCATCCAGAGGAACCTTGACAAGCTGGAGAAATGGGCTAACAGGAATCTCATGAAGTTCAGCAAAGGGAAGTGCCAAGTCCTCCACCTGGGGAGGAACAACCCCATGCACCAGTATGTGCTAGGAACCACCCAGCTGGAAAGCAGCTTGGCAGAAAACCTGGGTGAGGACACCAAGGCAAATGATATCTTGGCTGCATTAGGCAAAGTATTGCCAGCAGGTCGAGGGAGGTGATCCTTCCCCTCTACTCAGCGCTGGTGAGACTATACCTGGAGTACTGGGTCCAGTTTTGGGCTCCTCAATACAGGAGAGACAGGGACACACTGCAGAGGGTCCAGCGAAGGGCCATGAAGGTGATGAAAGGACTGGAGCATCTCTCCTATGAGGAAAGGCTGAGAGAGCTGGGACTGTTTAGTGTAGAGAAGAGAAGGCCTGAGGGGCATCTTATCAGTCTGTATGAATACCTGAAGGGAGGGTGCAAAGAAGACAGACCCAGGCTTTTTTCAGTGGTGCCCAGTGACACGAGCAGAGGCAATGGGCACAAACTGAAACACAGGAGGTGCCGTCTGAACATCAGGAAACACTTTTTTCTGTTTTGAGAAACACTACACTGTGGTGTTTCTCAGCCACACTGTGGTGGTTTCAGGTTTTGAGAACACCACACTATGAGGGTGACTAAGCATTGGCACAGGTTACCCAGGGAGGTTTTGGAGTCTCCCACGTTGGAGATATTCAGAAGCTGTCTAGACATGGTCCTGGGTGACCTGCTCTAGGTGGCCCTGGTTGAGCAGGGAGGATTGGACAAGATGACCTCCAGAGGTCCCTTCCAACCTCAACCATTCTGAATCAGCAAAACACATCACTAATCTGAATTTTAGCTATGAATGTTTCTGTTTCACTCAGACTTGTCTCTTCCTAGCCCCAACCATATCTGTAGTGAATTCTAAACTTTCCATTGCATTTAAATAAAAGACCTGGACAGGGAAAGAACATCTATGGAGGAAGAAAGTAAGTTGATTAGAAATCGAGAGTGGGTTAAACCTTTTTCTTTGAATTGTAACTCTGTAATGATATTTTAAAAAACAAATAATAGTATGTTTTATTTTTTCATCTATTTTGTTCTCTTCAATCTTGTGTGCAGACTAGCATAGGTGGAGGTGTGCCATTTTGAATTGATAAATAATTTCAGCATCAAAATCTGCATTGGTGAAAATGAAGCTGGGACTAATCAGTGTTCTCCCAGATATTTCTGCACTATGACACATTCTGTAGGATCATTTCAAGAGGAATCAGTTAGGACATAATTGTACTAGCCACTGTTAAAGTGTGCAGATTCAAGAGAAACAAGCTTGTGTGTCAATGAAAGGCACTGTGACTTTCTTAAAGGGAGGTGTAGGAAAGGACGGCTGGACCATTTGGGTATCAGAGCAGAAAACCAAGATCAAAGCTAGAGAGATAATCACATAATGAATATACATGCTATATATTCATTTTATTGCTGTAAGGCAATGCCCCAGAGAAACACAATGGCTTCTAGATCAACTGTGACTGAAGAAGGTATCGCAAGGCACACCATAGAGAAGGGGAATTTTATAACATCCAGTACACTATAATGTTGCCAAGCCAAGGTTAGTGATGGAAATCAAATGCACATACCAGCAGGTTTTAATAAACCCAAACTTCCAAATGTTGTGAGGTAGATTCAGAAGAGGAGCCTGAAGTAAAGTTCTTTTTATTTCTTTTGTTTTGCAAAATGTGGTAGATGGTTTCAAACTTTTCCATCTAGCCAGAGATAAAAAAACAAGGTTCTTAGGCAATAGCCCATTAGAGCTGCTGGGTTTTGAGAAAATCACTAAATCATGAATTGGGACTTGGTTGCATTAATATAGATCCTGGTCGTTTTCTTTGTTTTCTCTCCTTAGCTGTCAGTGTTATTTCCATGTTATTTGAATAAAAGTGAAATGTGGCCTTTTGAGAAAAAAGTCATTTTGAGAACCCCGTTGAGATGTCTGGCCTAAGTATCTTTGTCACTTGTACACATACCTCGGAACAGGAGTTGACAATGATGTGCTCTGTTAGCAGATAATTTACATTAGTGTTTTGTACAGCCACCTTATCAGCTCCCAGTGAGTTTAACAACTACGTATGTCAGTGTTGGCAGAATCAGATTATTTCATTTATGTAAGGGACTCTCACCCTATGAAGTTGGAAGGTCCCATTAATTAACCTGAAATTCCAGAGGTAGGAATGAATGAAAAAATCCCCAAGTAGCAAAATTTCTTCACGGCAGAAAAATAACATACTATATGTCCATTTGCAAACAAGGATGGCTGAAGTGAGACATCCAGAACTGCACTCAATAATGTAAATAAAATTAAGGATACATTATAATTCAAAGGTGCAATGTTTGGTTTATATAAAAGGTATAAAGCAAATGGGTAGAAATGGAGTTGCTGCGTCACAGAGCTCAGGTTTAAGTACTAGACATTTACCAGACTGTGCTGATGGTATGGGGTGTGAATGATACCAATATCAAAGTGTATCAAAGCAATATCAAAGGCTGGGAATGGAAGAGAAAGGCAGTGGAGCAGAATTGTCTGTTTGGGTTATTGCTGTTAAGCAGAAGTTTGTTAGGTTTTTTTTCCCCTTTCTATTGTAGGAACTTTATTTTGCCTTTGAAACACTGAAAAATGGTTGAAATGAATACTGGGTTAAGTGTTCTGATGTGCTATATAAGGAGAAACCTCTTTGCAGGTGACAGGTTTGTGTGTCTTGCTCATATACTCAGAATAAGACCAATTTTTTCCTTCACTGTAGCATGTAATATACTTTACTTACTAGGTTCATAAGGACTCCTATCTTAAAAAAAAAAAGTCCTCCTGTTGATGGGTTCTTCATAATACCGTTCAGTTAAGCATCTGCTTAGTTAAAGGTCGTCTATTTTATAGTGTGTTTAGGAAAGGAAAAAGTTAGTGAGTTGATATTCAAGCTGTGCAAAGAGTGACTGAAGAACCGTTCATTCTTTTGCACTAATGTATTTAAACTTTTAACTGTGATTGTGGATGCTTGACTGTGACCTAAGGGATTCTTTCTTTTCTGATATCCGGTGTTCTTATGTCCAAATGAGATGTGATTACACCAAATTCAGTGAATACATTGTCGAAATGACCTGATTATTTGAGCTGCCAGGTAGTAGCTCAGGTTGACTTCACAGTTATTCAGCATGCATTAAAAAATTGCTTTGAAAGTTTGGGGTTTGGGGCCTTTACCGAATGGAACATACATTAAAAGGTTTTTGATCTGTTTTAAAGTAAGAGAAAGCTATAAAAAGAAATTAAGAAATAGTCTTGATATGAAATGCTTTATGAATAAAATAAGATTTTTGTTGGTGAGCTTCATGGAGGTAGTGTTCTTTGAGCAGATGTAAACATTTATGCAGCTGTAAGGAACATAAGTATGATTTTCATTGCAGTGAAGTGATACAATTTATGACTAAAGCTCCTAAAATAACAGTGGGCTATCCTTTTTTCAGATAATAAGATGGAACAGTACAGTTTTTGTAAGAGAGAAGAAAAGAAGAAGAAGGAAGAGAAGATTAAAAATCAAGTTCTTCTGACTCTTTCTTACATGAATATTCTAATTTACAAAATTTGGGGTTTAGTTTGGGGGAAGAAAAATCATTTGTTCAATAACATGCCATCTCTATGTGTAAGCATACATATTTGTAGACTCCAAGCAGGTTCTAACGCTTTTTAAAAGTACATTATTTTAAAAAATACAAAAAATAAATTCATTCCTGTGTAGGGTAGGGAAGAAATGCCATCAACTTGAGTCCACTGATTCCATTTTTATTGCTCAAAACTGCTACAGTTCATAAAATTCGGTTTTACAGGCTATTAGTCCGTAATGTGGGTTATGTCCTTTAGAGACTTATGTTAAAGATAAATGCAGTAGTTCAGAAAGATCTATATTGTAGTTCTGTGAAGAGGGTTCAAGAATTATTTAAGTACTTGTTACTGTGTTCCAAAAGGAAATGAGTTGGAGGGGAGAAGTTACCATCGGCCTCGAAGACAGGAAAGGAAATTAGCAATGGAAGAGTCAGTTTTATCATTCAGCAGGTGGCTTAATTTCCTTTGAGGGGAGGAAAATATTTTACTGTAACATTACTGGCGTTGAAAGTTTTTTTAATTGTTCTTGACAGAAGAAATAGTATTTGCATTAGTGGTATATGCTAAGACTGTTTACACTGCATCGAGTGGCTCTGTTGATGGTAACTGGAACCCAGGATTGGGAACGAGCTCTGTTACCACAAGCAAATGCCTCGTATGATGCTGTATAAAAAAGTTACTAGTTTTCATCTTAAATCTAGTTAAGTGATGTTTCCTTATTACCCCCCATTGGAAGGTTGTTCTGAACTTCAGTGCTATGAAATTAAAATGCATTTATAAGCTGCATTTATTAGTGGTCTGTGCTTATTCATTTATTCTTGTGTTGTTGTCATCCCAAAGCTTAAGAACATCTTTCCATTCTCAATTTTTATCCATCTACACTATTGTAGGAGGAGTTGTATCTCTTCTTTTGGGTTTTGGCATGCTGTTTTCACCTCTCGTTCAAGAAATATCTGATCACTATGACAGTTACAGTTGCCTTAAGTTGTTTTAATTCATTCTTCATTGAACAAAGGTAGCCAGAACCATGTGCAGTTTTGCTGGTGAGATTTTTCTGGTAATTTATGCAACAGTAGTATTTTTATTAGAAATACCTGACACTTTCTGTGATGGCATTTGCCTCCTTCAGTCCCGCATCGTTTGGTTGGTCCTTGGCTGGCTTGTCATCAACTAATAGGTGCATGTCTGTTTGGCTCCCACTTCATAAAAGAAATTCTCCTTAGCTCCCTTTGGATTGTCTTATGATTTGTATTTAATGTTCTCCCTTCTTTATTATCCCAGATATGAAGAATCATTCCTTCTCTCCCCACATGGTGTTCCAGCCTTCAGTTGTGTTGACAATGCCTCCCAACTTTCCCATGAAAAAAATCTCATTAGAACAAACTTACTTTGGCCAAGGACATTACTTAAGTAAGATCAGTGTCATGACTAATCTTTGAGGAATTGCACTACGAATTGCACAGTTAAATATTGTCTCAAAAGCGTGCCTTTTATGCACTTCCTCACCTCTTTTGCTCTCTATTTAAAGCAGCTAAAAACTTTTACAGCTTGTTTCAGTTTCCTAACCCAGATTTATTTCTGACATTTGTACAAAAAATGTACGTGGTAAGCTAGAATGTTCACTATCAATATGGTGTTGCCACACAAATAGTAATTTAATGATATCTTAACTATAAAACCTCAAATCATATTTCATAATTTTTGTAGATTCAAAACACTTTTCAGTTTGTATAATACTGAAATAAGGTTGAAAAAGTACTGCATTCTCAAAGTCAAATTGAATGAAATTATCCTCAAATTCAGCTGTAATTTTACCTTAATGCATTATAATTCAGATGTCAGCTTTTTCTTCCATAATTTGATTCTGCTTGGCTATTAGGGATTGCTCAGTACTTACTCTGTTTTATTGCTCTTAGATGAAATAAATTAAGTTGTATAGCAATATAAAAGATAATATTCATTGTTATAAATTTGGTATTTACACGAATGAAACATCTTAAATTCCCCCTTCATCTGTTTTAAATTAAGTATGAGATTTAAATCACTTGTTCTGATTGAGAGCAAGCACTGGAAATGAAGGGACTGCGGACAATCAAAAAAGCACACTGAGATTCTCATCAAGGCATTCATTATTGTTGGTGGGAAACAACGTTAAACAATAATTGATTGCATTCATGTAGAGGGTAGAGAAACCTGCCATGAGATAGTATTATATTCATAGTCTGAGAATGATTTTGAACAGGTGGGAAAGTGAGAGTAACAAGCACAGTATTTCAGATTGCTCAGCTATGGTGGTAGCTAGCTCTTGTAAGAAAAGAGGCCTTAGATCAATGTGCATTTATGAAATACGTGTAATATCTAAAATTGAATACAAATTTATTATCTCCCTTTATTGTTGCTTTTTTAACTAGGGGTGTAATTGTATTCTTAATTTTCATCCTAAAATGTTTGCTTTTAACACTGATGCTCTCTATCTCATTCCTTATTTAATTCTCATTATAATCTCACTAATCCTTTTTATAGGTAGAGAAAAAATACACGCAAGTAAAAGAAGAAATGTTTGGCCTGAAGCTGTTCTTAGATTCAACAGTCTTCGGTTAATGTATGCTAAATTTATTGATGATACTCTTTACTCCAGAATAACTCTATCATTACTGAAAATGAAACCTCGTTTCTTGCAGACAGGCTTCTATCATGCAGTCTGAAATGAGAAGGGAAGACAGCTGCAGTTGTCTTAGTTTTACTATGTCCTGTAAATTGCCATATTTTGAAAGACTGTGATTGAGAATTTTAGAAAAATTAGTTACTGATTATATATTTTGGATTCTAGATACAATTCTGGTGACAAGTTGTCTTAATGAAAACAAATATGTGCAAAACCTGTTAGCTGCCTCCCCTTTCCAAATTGTACATAATTCCTGATGTGCAAAGAATAGTAAACGTTTCTTTTTGAGGGCTCTGGAGCCCTCAGCGTTCATCATCTTCCCATACAGCCCATCTATCCATTACTACTTTTCAATGCCTTTCCTGACTCTGTAACAGTCTCCAATCCACATTTTCCTACAACCTTAGTTCTGTCTTAGGTTGTGAATTTTTTTGCTGTTCAATGTAACACATTTTTTTTCTTTCTTTCCACCAAGTCTTCCCATACAAACATTTGTCTTCAGACTAGCCATTTCTCCGTCAGATTCCTCAATCAATCTTTGGCCCCTCTGAAGCTCTACCAATACCTCCATAAGACTGCATTTCCTTTTAGCCCCATCAATTCACATTACGCTCTGGCAAAATTCATTGTCTGACTCTAGTCCACCCACTCAATCCATTCTCTTCTCTGTAACCATGCTACAGTGTATTTCTTTTAAAGGAAACTAGAACAGGAAAACATGCAGTTTTAGAAGGCTTCATTAGCAGAACTTAAAAACTTGTGTGGATATTTCTTGTAGGTCACTCTGCAACCAGTTTTCTCTGCTTTAATTACATCGGGTAAAATCTTCAATGACAGGTGAAAACAAAAGATTCTATGGAACTGCATATGTTGGGTCTTTAAAAGAGAGGGGGTCTGTATGAGCTACAGAATTTCCTAAAGGAGGAGCATAAAGTACATTCTTCATACGCTTTTCAAAGTACTTATGTATAATAAAGTTTCTTGGGAAGAAGTACAGGGGCAGTAGTGATTTTTCAGGCTTGGTCTTTGTTGTGTTGGTAAAAACTATGTCACACTAGATCATAGATACATATATACTGGATACATAGATATGCAGATACACGTGAACCTTGTGAAATTCAGTAAGGCCAAGTGCAAGGTCCTGCACCTGGATCGGGACAATCCCCAATATCAATATAGACTGGGGGATAAAGGGATTGAGAGCAGCCCTGCCAAGAAGGACTTGGGGGTACTGGTGAGTGAAAAATTGGACATGAGCTGGCAATGTGTGCTTGCAGCCCAGAAAGCCAACCGTATCCTGGGCTGCATCAAAAGAAGCGTGGCCAGTAGGTCAAGGGAGGTGATTCTGCCCCTCTGCTCTGCTCTTGTGAGATCCCACCTGCAGTACTGCGTCCAGCTCTGGAGCTCTCAGCACAAGAAGGACATGGACCTGTTAGAGTGGATCCAGAGGAGGGCCACAAAAATGATCAAGGGGATGGAACACTTCTCCTGTGAAGAAAGGCTGAGAGAGTTGGGGTTATTCAGCCTGGAGAAGAGAAGGCGCCGGGGAGACCTTATTGCAGCCTTCCAATATATAAAGGGAGCTTGTAAGAAAGACAGAGAAAGACTTTTTACCAGGGCCTGTTGTGACAGGACAAGGGGCATGGTTTAAATTGAAAGAGGGTAGATTTAGATTGGGTATAAGGAAGAAATTCTTTACAATGAGGGTGGTAAGACACTGGAACAAGTTGCCCAGAGAAGTTTTGGATGCCCCATCATTGGCAGTGTTCCAGGCCAGATTGGAGAGAACTTTAAGCAACCTGATCTAGTGAAAGATATCCCTACCCGAAAGATATCCCTAGGCAGGTTGGGCTAGATGATCTGTAGATGTCCCTTCCAACCCAAACCATTCTGTAGTTCTACAATTCTATAATATATTGGATAGTCTTCCCAGACAAATTGAGCATTTTCACTATATTGTAGTCTTTAGATAGGACCAAAGAATAATTTTTAAATTATTCCCTATTTTTCCTTTAACAGAGTAATCCATCTCCACAGTCATGGTGCTATTTGTCCCCTTCTCACATTTTCTGGGCTCAAACATTTCAGACAGAATGGCAAAAGAGGAAGAAAAAAGTTTTGAAGAAAAACGGTATAAGGCAAATTTTGATTCAAACATTACCTTTACAATAATCATTCAAATATAAAGGTTCCCATATTCTGCAATAACAGTGTGGATGTAGTATTATATAGTCTATATTTGGCATTGCCTTCAAAGTCCCTTGGCAGCGCTCCAGCAATCCTCAGTGACATTCCTCTTGCATCACTGGGTTGTATAACGGGCACTTAAGTCTCAAGTAGCCCTTTGAAGCGGTGCTTTGAACTAAGTAAGTCACCGAGTGCTACTGCATTTCCAGCAGTAGTGATGCAGTCCTGTACCTGCCAAATCGTTGTGCCCAAGACATATTCATTTCAGGTCAGTGGAAGTCTCACAAATGCTTTCCACCCTCACGTGTGTTACACATGACAACCCCTTGTTACCAAAAAGACTGTTTTCAGTCATATCAGAAGTGACTGGTTTTACTTTACACTGTTTTAGCAGGAAGTTTTTTTGGTTTAATTATTTTTAAAAAATTATTAGTACTATGCTGTTAGGTTCCAACATTTTTTTTCTTCTGCTGGCGTTTTAAAGAGCTGTGGACTAAGAAGAGATATATTGAAAAATGTTCCCTGCATCATATCCAAATCACCCCTTGCACTCTAGAAAATTTGGAAAAAATCCTAAAATAATATGGAAAAGCAGTCTTTTTACTTTCTCTTCTTCTTTACTTCTCTTCTGAAGTGAAGTCAGAAAAAGAAGTTTGGTTTCTCCAATTAGATTATCATATAGTCACACAAAAAACAAGTGGGTAACGATACACTGTTGAATATGAGACCAGTTATTCAGCAGACCAGGCATAACAGTTTATTACATGAGTGATGGCATTCTCAGATCTATTTTATGCTCTTCAGTTATCTTTGAAATTTTAATCTCCATGTGCATTAAAAGTATATAATTCAAAGCTCAAAGTCTGTATATAGTAGAGGTGAGTACTCTGTGCTGTCCAATCTTTTAAAGCAATTTGATCTTTGGTTACATAGTCAAAACTTATTTCCTGTCAAGTAAATGACAGGATGTTGTATATTTATTTGTTGATAACGTTAAAAGTATTGGAAAGCTGATTATTTTGTAAAAACAATTGAGCCTTAATGCTGATGTTCCACTGTAGGTAAAGAGACGAAGACTTTCAAAGCTACCAATTATTAGCATGTACTTTAGCTTGACAGCCTGACCTAGCACCTGTAAAATGTTCATGCTGTGAAATCTTGGTGCTTGACACCGTAAATTATAAATGAAGAGCTAGTGGAAAAAGTGACAGACTCACTCAGTGAAAGAGAGAATTACAAAGCTGAAAAACATTAAACTGACTGGCTGTGTGGATATTTAATCAAAGGAAATAAGAAACATTCTATCAGCATGAATATAAACCTGGGGTATCTCTGGGAATATTTGTCATGAGCGGAACAACTCTTCCTTCTAATAAGTTGCATTTTGGTATATTTTTGAGGGCTCTGCACTAAAAAAAGAAAACATTTAATATAGCCAAATGTTAACCTCATGTTTTCTGAGTTGCCTTTGTGTTCCTTCCTGGAAGGTTTTTTTCATACGAGTTCTGCTAAACTCTTTTTTTGTACATCATGGTCACTTTCAGACTACAGCAGTAAGGCCAACTATATTAAATATTTAACTTCTAAAGTAGATAACTTATCAAGCAAATGAGATGCCACTTCAGGAATCAAAGGAGAAAAAACGATAATTTTGCTTGAGAGCATTCACACCTTTGAAAGTCATGACTGCTTCTGCTTTGATATGCCCACAGCTTGTGGCTCTACTGATCACTTGCCGTAACTGCTGACAGCTAAAATCATTACTAACCACATCACCTTTAACAAGCAGAAAAAATACAAATGTAGGCTTGATAGTCCTCCCCTATCCTTTGTATGTCACTTGCTTTCATTAGGGAGATCAGGGAGCATGTACTTTTATTTTAGTATGAAATACTAACTTCATCCTGCTTATATGGCATTGGCATAGACCTGTAATGGATAATAATAATAATACTGTTCTGTCACTTCTGGAGGCTCATTTATATGACTTGTGGATAAATTCTGGGGGGTGGTTCAGACTGCAACAATGCAACAGATGAGGATTGAACAGCTATGCTTTTCCACCCTCCGTACACTTCATACAAACATTGTTAACGTTGTTGTTAGCTTGGGAAAGCAGGATAGTCAAGATTTGCCATTCATGGGCTATATGAACTCTTTGCTTTCTGTATTGTAGCTCTTCTGCCTGCAAAATAGGAATGACCCTGTTTCATTTTATGATGTAAAAATACGGACTGAATGTAGGTAAACTCTTATTCAGTTGCCTAGAGTTAAGAAGTTATGCTGAACTAAGAAGTAATAGAAGACAGAGGGAGAGTAGTAAAGAGTCTTTGGCTTCAGTGCTTGGGTCTGTGTCACCACAGAAGTGCCTGCCTTCGTATTTCATGCCTGGAACTTCCCCGACTGTTGTTCCCATGTCTGGTTTGCCTGTATGCCTGATTCTTGCTCTTAGCCTGTCTGAGGCAGCATGCTCTGCAGCTCTGACTGCACCTGCAAGAGCACGCACCCACAGTTCTTGAGCTGGAGATTCTTCAACAGCTCTTCATGAGGCCATGGGGCCAGTCAAGCATGAACTCTCTTTAGTTGCTTCAGCCTTTGTACCTCTCCTAACATCTGTCTATTCTGTTCCTCAGAGTCACCAAACAGCTAATTTTTCATTATGGTTATTAAGTAACTACTTGAGTAAGCAGTGGCCATCTGTCTTCCCAGTCCCTATTTGTCACTTTATCAGCTATCCTCTTCAAAATGTCTTTCTTTAAAGGGACTGTTATTGGAAAAGGTCTGTATTGATTCTGGCTGAATGAACCTCTTTTCAACCTTCCCAGTTATGCATGGGGCAAAGGCAACAACCCTTGCAATACCATTTCATGCTTTACTAATAGAGATGCTAGGTCTTTGGATCAGTGCAGTGCAAGAAAGAACGGGTGCCTAGGCTGGGTTTGATTATCCCCATGAACTCCTGTGAGAAGCTTCTACTCCTCTTGAAGAGGACATCCTAAGAAATGCAGCGTATAGGGGCAATAGCTATGGAATTATTAACTTCGTAATTAGTCTGACTGACAGTTATGTATAGGTGTTATTACACTTTTCCAAAAGCTTTTGAATGTTTTTTTCGCTCATGAATTGTTGTCATGTAAACTTTTTGTTCGTTTTATCACCACTCAAAAAATAGTATAGTAAAAGACATAAAAGCAAATGCTTGTAAGAATGCAGAATAGAAAAGGTTAACAGCAAAGTGGAGAATATTAAATCTAGCATCATGATTCTACAAACCAAGTCCCAGTCTAATAGGACTGGCTTCAACACACAAGTCATTTTTACTTTACCAGTGCAAGGAAAGATAAATCCATTTGTCTGAATTTCACTTGTTTCTAATTTCCCTAATGAAGATACACTCAGATTAATAAACAGAGCTGACAAAACTGTCAGGTATTCATGTTCATTTAGAAAAATCTGCCCAATAATCTACTGTTGACATGAACATGATGGTGAATTGAATATCAATTAGCTTTTTCAAGTCAGAATGAAAATTATTACATAAGGCAGCTGTGCTTCTATCATAATTTTGTGACTTCTATTTTTGTCAGGGTTAGCTCTTGACCTCCAATTACCTCACATGTGAAACCAAAAGCTTAGGAAGATAATACAGCTATGTGACATAAACCAGCTCTGGTGTTATTTTCTGGACCTGTGAACAGCATTAATTCATCTCACTTCATTTTAACAGGAATCCCTGCTGAAAAGGAGGATCTTAGAAATGAAAGCTGAGTCAACGGTTAAGAACACACTGTTTCCCTGGTACCTAACCCCCCTTTTTTCCCATCTCATTCTTTGTGAGGAGTCCGTTAAAGTAGAGCACTCTGCTGCTACCTACCAGGACTTATTTTCCAGTTCTGTGTTCGCTGCCTGTCCTGCAGGGCTGACATTGCAGTGCTCAGCCCCTTCTGATGCATTACAAATGTAGGAGTTCATCCCTTTTGGCTGATCTGTGGATTTGAGAACCTCTTCCTGTCTTACTCCCCTGTTTGGAAGCGCAGTGTTCAACTAAATCACTTTGAAATCACTTTGACACTGCTATTGAGGAAAAATCTGCATTATAGGCTAGGAGAGGTAGGATATTACCTATTCATTCTCCATTCCACAGTTACCTGGGGAAAACTTGGGGGTTCATCTGTTTCTGAGGTAAACCCATTTATTTTAGATCTGAATATGCTTTCTTTTTACCTCAGTAATTTTATTTTTTCTCATGCTTTTTCTCATGAATAAGACTCACATTGGAGAAGCAAGCGTTTATGTTAGACCTCAAAATACATAACGTTCACAGTTGTCTTAAGGCAAAACAACTTGCAAAGCAGCAGAATACATAGTTAAGATCTAACTGTGTAAAATTTGGGATTGTAACTGTTGGCCCAGAAAGATTTCAGTGCAGAAATTGTCATGTGTTTCTGCACTGACAGGTACATTTTCTACATGCTTGGTTTCGTTTGGTGCCACTGATTATACCAGCATGATTCCCAAGGCTCCACTTGGTATTGCAAGCGTTTATGTTAGACCTCAAAATACATAACGTTCACAGTTGTCTTAAGGCAAAACAACTTGCAAAGCAGCAGAATACATAGTTAAGATCTAACTGTGTAAAATTTGGGATTGTAACTGTTGGCCCAGAAAGATTTCAGTGCAGAAATTGTCATGTGTTTCTGCACTGACAGGTACATTTTCTACATGCTTGGTTCGTTTGGTGCCACTGATTATACCAGGATGATTCCCAAGGCTCCGCTTGGTATTCATGAAATGAAACATGGAACCTGCCTGGCTGGGAAAGGCCATGTCTTTTACTGACTGGTGTTATGTGCCTGATAAATTGTTTAATTTCGCCTCTTTCCTTGGAATATTTGTCTGTATTAGGAACAGGGATTAAAGTCGTGTGATAAGGCAGCACTTTGATATTGAAAAAAGAAAGTCAGTGTGTTATCCTAGTAACTTCTGGCCTTCATAAGTTGCTTTAGAGAGACGTTCACTATCAGAGTGTTCATATATGCATGTGCAGAAAAACCATTAAAGCATGGACGGTTGCATTGCTGTGGAGGTATTATGAATCTCTAGTTACACTCCACAACAAGGAGCTCCTGTTGTAGGTCATCATGCAGGGATTCTTTTCTCAATTCTGTTGTAAAACAGCAGTAAGGGTCATTTCTTTTTCCTTCATTCTCCTGATTATTCTTTTTTGTACATCAGAGAAATAAGTTTCACAAGATGCTTTGTACAGAAAGCTGCTACTAAGATTTCATACCTTGGCTTAAATAAGTGTAAAGGCTAACAGTTGGCCAAATAGTCTCTATTTTAATTGTACTGAGACTACTTCAGGAGTGAACTCTGCCTGTTACATGATGTCTAAACAGAAAAACCTTCGTTTAAACAAAAGCATCTAGGCATAATAGACCAATTTTCAGAATTAATCAGCTGTTTCTATTTTGTTTGTTTGTTGGTTGGTTGGTTTTGTTGGGTTTTTTTGTTGAGAAGTATTTTAGCATTATTCTAAGTAATTTTAATGCTATTAAAAACAGGCTACAAAAATAACGGAAAAAAACAGAACATAAAATTTTACTATTATTTCTTTTGGGTGCAACGATTCTTGTTTCCTGAAAATAAGTCTGTCCGTCTCAGTTTTTTTATCTTACTATGTCTTAAACTCCTACTTTATAAAATAGATATTTAAATTTGTCCAGTATTTCAAATATTTCTTGATCCTAAAACTAAAAATTGTAAGTATCAACCCTGTCATTTAAAGTAGAGGTATGACAAGATACAGGTGTGTACAATGGGCTGTGTACAGGTTATAACTTGTAAATGATAATAATTGCTTATCAGAGCATTTTGATAGGTGTTTAAAGTATTGCAATTGCTTATTTTACAATAAAGTGGCATTAGGAAGGAAGTAAAAACGCTCTTGTTAAAATAAGAAATGTTTGTTGTTGAACACTTTAAACCCTAAAGTTAACTTCAAGCTTGACAGCCTGTAGCCACAGACTTGTCAATTTTTTTAAATCCACTGTCCTGCCTTCAGAAAGGTAGATGTTAACAATACTAAAAATAAGCCACAGTAAATGTAATAGGCAACTAGCTGACGGTATGTTCTAATTATGGTCTTTTTGTTATTGAAATAACAAATAAGGACTGGTGTCTATTGTTCCCTGAATATGAAAGCCAAAGGCTTTCTCCAGAAGGGCAGACTTTTACGACCATCTGTCAAAATTTACAGTGACAATTTCAACAGCGTGTGAGCCGACACGGACGCAGGAACAACCATGAAACCACGGATGAGATGCAGAGACTAAACTTATTTTCGTTACCTCGCCAACCAGGGGATCCCTGAAGCAGCACCCGGGCAGAGGCACGCAAGCGGGGACGCAGGCACCGCGGGGCTCGGTCCTTGCTAGAGGATCGCCGAACCTCCTGTTTGCGCCTGTGTATCAGGGGTTCACGCAGGCGTAGTTTACCACTGTGCTTTGATCTTTCCCACAGCAGGGCAGGAATGTCCAGCATGTTCGGTAGGGTGCCTCTGAGTCTATCACAGGCCTGTGTTGTCTGAACACAGGTGCTCTAGCTGTCAAGCACACAAGACTAAACAACTGCTAGTATGATACATGTGTTTTTCTACACCCCAGCTGCAAGTCACTTGAGCGTGTTTACAATCCTCCGGGCCATTCTTCCATTATTTTCCCACAACAGTCATTTCTAGATAAAGAAAATCTAGACATGAAGTAGACCATTTGCAAAGTCTTAGAAGATGCTGGTAAAAAACAAATACCTTAATCCCTTGGTGCTGTAGAAGTCATAAAATGAATTAGGCCTACTTGTAGAATTTTGAGTGTCAAATATTGCTGGGTTTAATTCAGATTTAACTTTTTTTATAGAGACTTTGGAGGTGCTGAAACACACATTAGATTATTTGTTTAGAATCTGAGGGTTTTTTTCATCCTACCATGGCTACATGCCTTGTTATTTGAAAATATTAGTAAAATTGCATTCTTGTTCATGCAAATATAAGTTGAGTGGAGGTTCTTATAACTCCCCTTTCCACAGATATAATCATATATGATGTTCATGACTTGTTCTTCTAAAGTAGTGTGATGATACAGTCGGGATCAATTACATAGCATGAATAACGAATATAAAAATCCGAATGGTTTGTGAAGCAAGTGGCTTATTTCTTCCTTCTACCTTCATAAACTCCGAATACTGAAAAGTATATGGAGTTGAAAAAATAAATACTTGGCAAATGAGTTGCAAACAGAAAGGAACACATAAGCTTGCAAAAGTGATATGTAATGAGTATAATAATCAGCTTTGGTCTTCAATATGTATTATCCACTTAATTGTTCAAATGAAATACCATATCATTCCAAGGTTCCATTAGTTGTTACTTCCATTTCACTAGCTTCAGGGGTTTGACAGTATATGGAATAATGGTACTGAGGATACAGCTGGATTCAATTGCTTCTGCCTCCATCAGTTCTCTCAGTAGGTACAAGAATTACTCTTTCATTTTAAAAAATTACATAAATTAAATCTCTCAATGTGGTATCATGGTTTTAAGTAGCAAGAACAAAGTACAGCATTTGGTTTACTTATCTTGCTTATTTACTGGTACAGCCGCATAAAAATATGCATTCCGTAATCCAAATTCAATAAAGTCTTCCACCAAAAAAGCACAAGAGGAGAATAAATCAGAGCTTCATCTTGCTTTTTCTATTTAACACTTAATTCAGTGAGGTTACTCTGATGTAACTGAGGGGTCTGCAATGGTTGGCAATGCTGATAATAATACAACATGAGAATAAAGGGATTCATGTTGATTTTTCAAGTGAGAATGGAAGAAAGGCAATGTGAAAAAGGATAATTTAAAACTGAAGCTTTTGGTATGAAAATGTTGGCTTACATTCCAGTGAGAGATGGAGCAGTAGGATTACAGCAGCCTTCCACTCTCAGGAGAATGTGCATGTTTGCGTGTAAGGTACGGAAGGGATAATTATATTGGCTCTGAAGTAGCAGGAGCACTATGAAAGTGTAGGAAAGCATAAAATTATATAGCAAAGAACATAAATTTTAATTTAATTTTAAAAATGATCTTGCTAAGGTTCTCTAGGAAAAAAGGTTGAATAAAAAAGGTGGGTAGTGGCATTTTATGCGAAAGAACCACTGTTTGTTTTAATCTTGTTAGCTCAGAGCCACAGGATTTGAAATTATATGTATCCAGGTAGTAGTAGGGAATAGTAAGACTGAAACAGATAACTGAATCAAATTAGAAGATAGCATAAGTTATTCCTTAAGCATCTGTATCTAATGTATGGAAAGAAAAATGGTGCTGTGGGGGAATTAGTTTTTGAAGGTGCTCACTGGAGACCTCATGTAACTGGGTGTAAAACACCACCAAGTTAAAGACAGGCAGTTATCCAACATAAAAAATATTGCACCCAGTCTAATAACAGTGCAAACTTCTTAGGACTGAGAAGGTGAATTTATCATGAATGAGATATTGGGTTTTGTACATAAAAATTTATTCTGACCAGTTCTCATTCATTAGAGGAGAATTCTAATCATGTGTTTGTGTGAGTGTGCAAATGTGAAAATGAAAAAGGTGAAAGTGGAAATTCCTTTTTAAAATTCTTGATTGAGAAATCATTGATCAATAAAAAAAAGCCAGTTTTGGATAACAGCTCAACCTACATTAGAGGTAACATGAAAGCAGAAACTAGAAATATAAACACTTGTAATAATTAACGGAAAAGAGAGGATAGATGTGGAAATCAATACACGTTAGAAAACATGAAGAAGAAAATTGAAAATAGAAGCTAAGTGTGTTAGGTAAAAGCCCAAGTCTCGCAACACTCAGGATAATGGGAATTTCTCTGTTGTATTATGAATAAAAATGTGTGTGTGAATGGTATTGAACTATTCTTAGAAAGATGCAGAAAATAAGGTGTTTGGAATTGAGAAAATTAGAAATTAGTAAATTATTCACATAACGAAGAATATGAAGTATTCCCCATCTGGCGTAAATAGTTCTCTTCCAAGAGTCCTGAAAGAATTGGCTGAGGAAATCTCTGGGCTACTGATGGTAAATTTAATGAGTTTGGGGACTCAGGGAATTCAAGAATATTGGAAGAACGTAGGTGTTAGAGTACTGGTTTGAAAAGAAAAGGAAAGCACCATTAACCAGGTAACTAGATTTTTGCAAAAATCACAGCTTTGGAAAGGATTGGAGAAGTCATTTAGCTACCCCCTTCTGCCCCAAGGCAACATGAGATTATGTAGAAACCAGGTCTGACAGTGTTTAACGAGTCTTAAAAGCCTCCTATAGTGGAGATTCCCCAACTTCCCAATTAGTCTCAACCATCCCTCTTCTTTACAACTGTAGGAGTAGTAAGGATTTTCCTGAAGTCTAACATAACACTCTCTTTACTGTAATTTAAATCCCTTCTTACTTTTTGGCCATTAACATAGAGAACAGATTATTCTCTTCTGCCTTAAACAGCCTTTTACACACTAGAAGATTGTTAGTGGATAGTCCTTCTAATTTAAACTCCAAGGTAAATAACTCCAGTGCACTCAGACCTTCAGAGCACAGCCTTTCTAGAGATTTCGTCGTTCCTGTTGCGCTCCTGTGGTGTCTTTGCAACTGATCCAGGTATTTTTTGAAGTAAGGCACTGAAAACTAGACACAGCACTGGTGCTAACGGCTTACAAATGCTGAAGCGAGGGGAAGGTTTACTCTGTATATTTTGCTGGCTAAATCCTGTTTGTTTATCTCAGTCAAACAGCGTTGTTGATACTTTGTTTACTATATCATTTGCTATGACTCTCATATACTTTCCCTGCAGAATTGCTAGCTAGACAGGTGCTCCTCATCCTTTATTACTGCAGCTTGTTAATCTTGCCTAAACCAGATAGCTGTTGTATGCAAAATAATGGAAATGCTGGAAAAGGATTCAATCGATACGTATATAATGAATGCCAGTTCATTTGTTTTATGGAAAACAGGTCTGATCAAAAAACCCAAGCATCTAAATAATATTTCCCGGTTGATTACATGTTAATTGCCAAAGCTAGCTTGCATGTTGCTTCTTTCTCTCTTTCTCAAGCAGACATGCCACAGAGGTCATATGTTTATATTTTGTAAAGTATGACAAAATATCACGAAGTGTTCTGACAGTAAAAAGCTTACCAAATTTTTTAGTAAATGGATTTTAAAAAACTGAAGCCTAAGAAACCTTAGAGTCATTTTCAGTGACTGTTAAATCACAGAATTTGAGATATGCCTTATACACCATTCAAAATTTAACTGGTCAACATTTTTCATTAGTAACATGGAAATGAATATAAAATAAATAGCCGACAAAAGAGTAGCAAGTAAATAAAGAGGATGTGCAGACAGGGAACAGCCTTTATCACTTAATAAAGGTCAGCCCTTAAAAGTAAAACTTGTTTTAGTAGAAATAAATGGATCTTTGTACATTCAAGAACAAAAACGTAACCCAAACTGAAAAATAATGATGAAAAGTGATTCTGTAAAGGACAGTGATATTGATAAACTAATAACAGCCTACAAGTGCAATGCTGCAGTAAGAAATGGGCTAACGTGACCTTGGATATATAAACAGGATATAAAAATAGGCGGGTTTCTTTATCTTAATGTATATTGTTAGAAGGAATGATTTCAGAATACTGCAGGTGATCCTATTTTTAAAAATGAAAAAGACCATCAAACCTGAAAAAAAGGTGCAGGCACTTCAGAAGAGAGCAACAACTCTCTTGGGGGCTGGAGGTGAGAGACTTTAGAAGCTCAGCGTGTTTGTCTTATAAATATAAACTGATTGCAGTCAATAAGTAAGTTCTCAGAGAAAAAAAAAAAAGTGCCACTTTTGCCTGTTTCTGGGTGTCATCCGTAATGCCTGCCCACCCTTCTGGAAGCTTTCCATCTTTTATTTGGGCATCTTTTACCCAGTGCAGCGGAGAGATTCTGCACGCGGGAGATCCGTGGCTCCCGCGTGCGTGGCGTGCCTTTGGGGGGGAAGCCGCAGAGCAGACAAACAGGGTGACCGTGCTGCCAGGCCAAGCAGCAAGTGCTCCCTGCTCCCAACGCAGGCACCTGGCGAGTCTCTGCCAGCCCAGCCATTGTCAGCTGGGTGGGATGTCTTGGCGTGAGCTGGTCCGTGCCTTGCCAAGTTGTCTTCTTCTGAGTCTCAGCATTTTTTCTTGGGGGTTTTCCACACTGGTATTTTTCTGCAGCTCCCTAAGTTACTAGTGTTGTCTTAAGAAATTAATGTCTGCTTGTCGTTCTGTTTTCCTTGCAAATCTTTGGCTTACCCACTATAGGGGTAACAGTGAAATGTATTAGTCCACAGTGAGCGGGAGGTCAGGCTGGGTGATCAGATGGCCTGTTCTGACGTCGGACTATGATTCCATGAAGTTGGCCAAAATCCTTTATTCATTTAAAACTGTTAGGTCACACTGTCTGGAGGTGTGTGAAGAAAGAAAAGGAGAAAAGAAACTGGTGAAATGAATGTTTGGAAGGCTTTTTCCTTGGTTGTACAGACAAGATTGTAGAGTTCATTGTCAGAACAGTATTTTGGAATTAGAATTAAAATTCCACACCGTCAGTCCTTGGAGCTCTGCTCATCATAATTTTAAATAAAACAGTTCCCTCGGGACCGGGTAAAACCTCTGAAAAGATTAATTTCAATTGTAAAGTCTAATAATAGCAGTGTGAGATATGTCCAAAAAAAAGAAAACTGGAGCTCAATATGGCATAATGAGTTACAATAATGTAATATCTATTAAAGTATGTACTGGAAAACAAAGCTAAACGCTTTTAAATTCTAAGTATGGACTGCACAGTTAGCTAAAACAATAGGTTGTATGTTTAAGTCTGTATATTATTGTTGGGCAAGTGACAGTATCCCTAGCTCAGTTATTTAAGGAAGGACATGCAAGTGCTAAATCTAAGTTCTTTTTGTCCAAAGAGATTTTTTAAAGGATGTTTGAGTTCATTTTGAATCGTGACATGATTTTGTAATGGCAGATCTACACTCTTTCACTCTTGTTCACTCTGCAAGTTTTACACTCTACGTCACCTCAAAAAACGGGCTGCTACAAGCGGAGGTTGAATGTCAGAAATGTCAATAACATTGCTCTAATTGCAACCAATTTATTTATAGCTTTTTTCGTAAACATTAACTGCAGTAGTTCCAGACACACACTTTTGCTTATCCTGGCAGTTAATGGCTTGTCCATAATGGCCACTTTGCATGAAGTCTTATTTAAGAGAATGGGGCTTTTTATGGCATGTAAAGGAGTACATATAGGTAAACATAGGGACAAGGGTCACTACATATAGCTTCCTGGTTCCATTAAGTTTTTAGGGAATTTTCTCTCGTTTTAAGCATCACAGGTGTAGTGTCCACCATCTCTTTTTAGTCCCTTTGCATGTGAATTTGCAGTTCTTTAGAAACTTTCACTATTCTGCAGTCAGAGGAGAAGCGTTCATTCCTGTAGGTAATTCAGATGTATACATGTGGGCATTCCTCTCCGTCTGGATTTTTTTGGCAGAGTGAATTTTCTGCCAAGGAGCTGCGAGTTGGAAGCTTCTTGGCAGTGCAAATTGTCTGCCATCAGGTCTGTGCTTCTGGGGCTAGACTGCTTCTTAATTACCTCATTTAAAGATAGCTTGGGTGTCTCTGTCCCACACTGAACTCTATCATGTACGTATCTCCAAATCACTGAAGTGTGTGAGGATTTTATTACTTTATCCGTGTTCTTATTTGTATAGCCGGGTCTGTTGATTTCACCGCTTTACTGGGGTTTGTATTTCTTTGCCATAAACATAATGTTTACCCGATCTGCCAGTATTTGCACATTTTTGATTGATAATTATTTTATGTCTTGTAATACAAGTACTGTTGGAAAGACAGTCTTTTAATTTTCATAATTTTCATTTCTGACTCTGAAGGTGATAGCATTCTAATTCTGGTTAGTAGTTGTTGGTTGTTTGAAATCTCCAGTTTGAGGTTCTAACAGATTTGGTGGATATTAGTGAGCGTACAAGATGCTTGATATGTAAAACGTATCAAAAATTGTATTTTAACAAAACTCAGTTATTTGATGGGGATCAGTTGGTAAACGTATACAAGAAGTATTATTAGATCATGGTTCAACTAAATTTAAACTTAGCATATTTCAGTGATGAATTTACTCTAGTTTTTAATTTTTTTAATGTATAGCTTTGAGCTTTCAAATAGCATTTGATTAATTCGGGCAAGGAATTAACTAATTCAGGCTTCACTGAAGATATGAATTAGTTTTCCTTCCTGTATTTTGGGCCTTGTTCCTTGGAAGTATTAGTTTTGAATACCTGGATGATGTTTATTAAATCATGATCCTGCTACCACAAAAATTGTAAAACTGAAATGGCACTTCAAGCCCCAATGCTGTTTGAGGAAACAGTTAATTTCTGCCTGCAGATCCGTGGGTTTAGCAGTAACATATAGTGTTTTTCATTTGATTATTTATTTAATTCTGTATTAACGAATTAAAATATCATCAGAATAGCACTTGATAAATAGCAAGATATAACCTCAACTGAAAACCAAGTATATTTACAAATAGTCCATGTTTGCTGGGTTGAGAGAGAAAGGAAGGAGATGGAGAGAAGAAAACAAACTCCTAAGATGAACTGAAATATTCTCAGAAGCCAGCTGAGCATTTGGTCTTCTCTATGAAAAGGAAATGTCTAAACCCAGTGCCTTAATTTTTTTGGAGGTGACAGATCCCCAGTACGTTATAACTTTACATAGGAAACTGCTGCATCAGAGGCCAAATGGGAGGACACTTCTGACTCTTCAACAAGCATATAGTAGCCTGATGCAAATAGAAAATACTATGACAGCTGTAAATCACAGCTTTGTAAGTAAGCAGAAGGCAGCAATAGTCTCAGTGGGGACAGTGATTCCATTTTTTGGACGTAAAATAGGGCTTGTAAAAAAATTGTTTCATTTATCTTCAAGTTATTCACAAAGCTTCATAAACTGGTGAAGTGGTGAAGAAGTGGAGAGCAGAATATTCCCCTTTGTTGAATATCCTTTTTAAAATGTCGGTAGTTTCTTCAAATAAATCATTAAACTTCTATTTGGTTAACGTTGAGCTTGTTACCTGAGTGTAAATTTGCTGATAAGACTATTTCAGTTTCAGGTTAAAAGTCGACATACATTCAAATATAGAGGAACTCTAATTGTCACTAATACAAAAGACAAAGGAAGATGCTGGGTCAAGTTTCCTTAATAAGCTGGCGAGTTCATACAGTTTCCATGCTAGTGTGCCTTTTCCATAAGGCAAAAAAAAATGACCTGGCTTCTGCTGCTGCTGCTGTACTGCTTTATAGGAACACATTATAGATAGCTGTACATTGATTGTTTGCACAGATAAGAGGTGGAAGATAGTGCGCAATAGCCTAAAACCCCCAACTGTATGGATAGTGGTGTCATGTTCCAAACTAATAGCTTCATTTTTCTCCATCATTTAACAACCCAAAGAAGAACTGGAATTTGTGGGCTGTAAGGAGGAACTGAGCATTCAAAACACAACTACTTGATAATTAAAATAAACTGCCCTATACAATGCTTAATTTTGTTTAAATCCTAATTTACATTTCTTAAATTAGAGGGTCAGATTAAACAATTCCATTAGAGGGCAGTAGTAGATGTAGGTACAATGTCTCATCTACTAAATATTTAGTTTACAGTCAGCTTCCCTATCACTATAAGCTGTGTTCTGTATATTTTTTGGATTATTAGTGAAAGGAGGAGAAAAATTAAGCTAATGTAATTTAACGTACTAAAATAATGCAGAAACATTTTGTAATATACAAGTACAATAATGCACATCCTGTCATATATTAAAAAAACAGAATGAATATGGCAGAAATGATGCAAAATATACGTAGCAGCTTTCAGCACTGTGATATTCCAGCTAAAATATCAACTATAAAGTTGTTAGTCTTTCTGTGTTCTTTCTGAATTATACAATATTTATATCATATAACTTTATTTCTGGGAAGTTCATGGGTTTTTTAAAAACATCTTACTTTTGAAACTCTGTTTTTCTTTATTTTATTAACTTTAATGCTTAAGTCCACATGCAGACTTTATAGATTTTCGGGCAAGGGATTGCAGAAATGTGCATGCTCGTTCAGGCACCTTTTAATGATTAAAGGTGTATTGTGGTTTGGCAGTGATTTCTGCAAAAGATTTAGGTTTTGTATGAGTTGTATCTTCTGAGACATTTGATAATGAAATGTAAGCCATGAAAGTGTAAATGTTTAGATTCTGGTTTTGTTCATACTCCAATATTTTAATTGCTTTAATAGCTTTAAGAAGATGTACCTGCCTAATACGGCTAGTTCAATTCATACCAGTTTAATACTTTACTATGTTGTATATGTCTAATCCAAGCAATACCGCAAACATACCATTTCTTTTTCCATTTTCAGTTGTGTTGCTTGATACTACAGCTGCCCTTGGAGAACTAGGATGGAAAACATTTCCTTTAAATGGGGTAAGTCACTCACCATTTTGGTTTTATTGTCTTGATTTTGGCATTCTGCCACTCTGGACGTGAATGGCTATTATACCTGGGTGGATATTCTTGCAATATAGACTTTTCAGAAAGATTTTTGTTGTTCTCAGGGCTGGAGCAGCCTGTGTTGTAAGTAGGAATAACAAACACGAGAATGACATGAGTACATGTTATTATGCCCTTCTCTTGCTTTTCTGAGTGTTAAGAATCTATCTTACTTTAAATCTGATTCTAAGTGCTACACATCATAAAGTTCCATATTAAAAATTCCTACGCTGGAGGAATGTGTTATGACTACATTTTTTGTGAAATAAAAGGAAAAATCAATTTCAATTTTATAACTTGAAACAAAACTTTAATGATTTAAGTGAGGATTAATATGGGCTTTAGCATCTGGTAAAATGGTATCGGGTTAGCTAAATCAGAAAAACATTACAAATATGTTAATGTCATTAAACCAGTTTAAACAGTTAGAGAAAATATTTAAATAGTTTTGGTTTTTTCCCTGCACTGACCCTTCTAGATTAAAGTTCGCTATTCCAGTTTCATGTCTTACATGGGTTCACTGTACTGTTAGTACAGATTGCCAGGAGGCCCTTGACCTTATGTACAGGGCCCCAGAGTGTTAGAGGTGTCTGGTATACTTGGAGATGGTGTGGCCAGGTGAGTGTGGGGAAGAGGAGCATTTTTACTCTTTGAAGTTCAACCATCAGTGCTTTGCCAGTGGCTACACTTCCAAAACCCGTCTTCTTTTTCCACCCAGCTAATGCATGTAACAGAATATCAGAGGCATTTGTAGTTTAACTTTTTAATTAAGATACAGTATACTGGAGCATTTAACACCTATTGTATCAGCTTCTAGTTCTGATGTCACTGTATGTATTGTATATAAATTATTTTTATATTAGCTGGCATTATCTCTTAATTCTTGTGTATGAGGCATATAATTACTTGCTTCTCTGAAACGAGCTCAGAAAATACTGTTTTTCTGAGTGAAAAATCTTGTTTCATTTTTTGTTATTTTATTTCTTGTGATCTGTTCCAGAAGGAAGTAGAAATTGTCTATCCTCAGCACCTTAATAATCCATTTTTATAAAATGCCTTCTGTGTCTGCCCTCAGGGATTTCAAACAATGCGACATTTCTTAATCTCAGCCTATTTTCAACTTTATGGATTACTCTTTTTCAGGGTTTTCCAGTTCTTTGTATTCCTAAACATAATTTCAGTCTGCTACAGATACTTCTGTGTCTTACATTTTGTATGCAGTCTCATGCAATCTGAGTTATAATTCTGAAAGTTTTATTTCCTTCAGAAATCCTAGACAAAGCAAATAGTGTCATACACTATGATGAGAAAATACAGCAAGGAATTGTTGCTTTAGCAAAAAGCAAATACTGTCATATAGCATGATGAGAAAATACAGCGAGGAATTTTTTGCTCTAGCTTTGTGATGAGCTCCATTGAATTGAACAGGGAGGCTGGTATTTGGAAAGCACAGAAGATATAATTTCAGTTATTCTGTAAATTCTTAAAAGCTTTAGTTACTCCAATAACAATAACCACAATATACAAGCACAAAAAAACCTGCATTCAAAGTTGATTTAAAACATAGCAGTTACAACTGTTACATATCTATTTTGATTGGTCATACATACCCTTAACATTAGTTTTGCAGCATATTGAGGTTTTCAGGTGTCTTAGGACCTTTGCTGTGCTTTAAGAATTGGCAGCACTTACTAGAATACAAGGAGTTTACATTTGAGTCAGTACTTGGGATTCAATTATTAGAGAATTTCCGAAATAAGTACAATTTGGTTTTTAAAAAAAGTAGCTAGAGTAAATATGTGGGAGAAAAGTGGTTTGTAGCATGAGGAAAACATACAGAATAAGGCTTCCTGGGACATAAAACAGGCAGAAGAGGCTAGAGTGAAAACTGTGAGAGGAGCTAGATAAATTAAGTACGGAGAGGTAGTTAAGAGAAGTGTGCATGTACTGTTAACTCAGGAAGAAAATATGTCTAAACTGTTGATGAATTAATCTAAACTGTAAATGGGATAAAGTTTCATGTGCTCTACAACAAAGAAGTTTTTGAACAAACTTTTTGGGAAGTTGTACAGGTGAGAATACATGATTTGGAGAAGCATGATCCATTTAAGAAAGAGATTGTAAGATACTGGTCACCTACAGCAGGAGATGACTGGATATGCTGACAAAAAAGGTCCTCCATTTCTCACAGTGGAATGAAGGGAAATGCCTTAGGTCACCATCCCAGGAAAGGCTGCTGTGAGCAGTGGACCTAGTGGCAATGCTGCACCTCTGGAATGGTGCAGAAAGAAGGAACAAACAAAAAACCCAAAATAAATAGTGGAGACAAATGACTTATATGAAATGAGAGTTATTTCTCTCACTCACTGAGAGCAGAACTGCTGATTAAAATTGATGTTTGCTGATTTTTCAGAGTTAGTGTCATTCTGACAAACTTCGTTAAAGTATACCAAATGTACATTTTGGTTTAGATATTTGATCATACTGAAAAATTGCATAAAGCTATTAAAATATGAGAAGTTACTTTACTTTGGCTTATAAAATATTAAAGATACTAAAGTTAAAAACCGAACTGGAATGTATTTCTAAATTGTTTCTGTCCAAGTTATTCTGGGATCCTGTACCTTACACAGAGGTAAGAAGAAAATTGAGCTTACAGGTGCTCATGTAATTAACAGAATGACATTTGTATGCTTCTTCATGTCACTTTTGTATGCAATCTCTGAAACAAAACGTCAATGTTCATGTTAATTATTACTTGATTCTTATTAAAATGTAAGGCAAAATAGTGCATTTGAGGTCAGCTAATAACTCCTATTATACTTACTGATTTAGTGAAGAACAGTAAAACTGTTGTCTTTCTAATCAGAGATGATGTTTTATGCCCACACTGCTATCTAATCTCAGTTACTTATCTGTCCTAATATAATTCAGAATATGGCATAATTTTTGGTGTGATTGAGATTATCACTGCAGAAGTAAGAACCTATTTTGTCCCATGATGGGCACATCAGTGTTTTCCCTTTTCCTGGAAGAGACTGACAGGTTTTGGTATGTTTATGCTTTTGATAGAGATTTTTGTTCAGATACTGCATAAATCTTACATGTTACTTTAATCAAACTTTATTTTTTCAAAAATAAGTGCGTGTGTGGTGTTTACGTATGTAAGAAAAATGTCATTGACATTTTTGAGGTTAGAAGAATGGGATGATAGGTTTTCTTGAGACTGTGACATTAACAGAAGTCACTAATTTACTGGCATACTCAGCCACAAAGAATGTTTCCATTAAATTAAATAGCAACTGAAATATTAATGCTTGGGATTTGGGTAATATTGAATATGCCTCAGAGATTTTAAACTAACAGGCTAGGGTGAAGTAGGAGAAAAAATTAGGAGGTATTCTTTTGGAATTTGCAGAACCTTAACCTTCATCTCCCAGACTTTTTATTTATAGTAGATTTATAATGTAATGTTTGCAAGCTTTCAGCAGTTTTGGTAACCTGCAGAGGTACCTACCCAAGTAAGTAAGGATACAACACAGTAGTTTTGTATGTGGCATTTGTATGCAGTCCCATCATTTAGTTACAAAGATGAGTCATGCGCAACTGTGTTATCCATTCCTTGGTAATATAATATGTGATTTTATTTTTTCATTTTCTTCGCAGTTATTTGTACAACCTTCCTGAAGCATGAGAATACAATAGTTTTTCTTACAAATGCGTTTTCTTTATTTGCTTGTCAGATTTTTTCCTTGTATTTTGAACAGGTAATAAATTAAGTGCTTAGAGCTACAAAAATGCAGCATAAAACATTAATATCTTTGGCGTCAGTAGGATCAGCTTTTGTTGATTGAGTTCCAATTTAGCTTCTCAGTGATGGGCTGTCTAAAATTTCTACTTTAATAATGGGCACATCTGATACTTCCTCTGTTCTTTGGGCTATAGTTCAAAATGACTGTCGTGGTTTAACCCAGCAGGCAGTCA
>NW_009227455.1:2450-4933 GCF_000690835.1 Fulmarus glacialis | reverse complement strand
CGGGGGGTGACGGTGAGCTGGGGCAGTTGGGCAGCGCAGGGGAGAAGGGGGTGCTTGCTGTTAGGGGCTTTGCGAACAGCTTTCGTGTTTCCCCCCTTTTCAGGGACTATGGCAGTGGGGTAGTTGGCTGCTCTCTTTTAACCTGCTTCTTGCTGTATTTTTCCTTCACTGGGATGGGTCAGTAGATGGTTGTACTATGTTGCGGGCAGGGTTTTCCGAGGCTGGCAAGACTTGGGGGAAAGGCGCTGAGAATACCAAGAAAAGATATCTGCAGCCTACCACTGCTTGCTTAGCAGTTAGGCTCCACGCAACTGTCCTCGGGTGCTGCTGCGAGAGCTGTTGGGGCAGTAGCATTCTTCCCCTGGGGACAGTCGATGCTGTTGTGCTGGAGCACCCAGCAGAAAGCTTCCATTTGCAGGCACCCCGTCCGTCAACAGGCCCTCACAAGCTGAGGGAGTGCCTTCCGCTCATCATCTTCCTGCGGAACAGGCTGAAGTATGCCCTGACAGGAGACGAGGTCAAGAAGATCTGCATGCAGAGATTCATCAAGATAGATGGCAAAGTCCGCACAGACATCACCTACCCTGCGGGCTTTATGGGTGAGCGGGGAGGGCTGGGGCAGGTACCTCAGACAGCTCTGCTGCACTGGAGGGGTATGTTTTGTGAGGCTGGCACAATCTGGGGGGAAAGATGCTTTCCCGGTGGAGTTGAAGAAAGGATAAGTATAAGCAGTTGTTACTTAGTTTGGAGTCGTGCACTGCAATGAATACCAAAGCCAGATATCTGTAGGCTATAGCTGCCTGCTTGCGTATGCGTAAATTGCTGTTCGGATTTCAGCTTTTGGCAGTTTTTGCTAATTTGCACTGCATCACAGTAGAAGATATGAGCTTGTGGTCAAGAGGAGATACCGACCTCGTCATTCACACCTGAAGTCCCTAGTTCTTTTTAAACATGAGCTTCGTGCTGAGTTACAGTGTTGGGTAACGTAGCTGATAACAGCTACTATTTTGTTTCCCTCTCTGAAATCAGATGTCATCAGCATTGAGAAGACAGGCGAACATTTCCGCTTGGTGTACGATACCAAGGGCCGGTTTGCTGTTCACCGCATCACAGTTGAAGAGGCCAAGGTGAGGGACTTCAGCTTGGCGTAAGTGTGGGCCCAGTTGGGTTTGGTGAGGGTGGTGTTTCTTCTTTGGCATCTGAGCGGGAGCTGTTCGCTCTCTTCCCTGAGAGCTGAGTCCATGCCACCCTTGAGAAGATCAGGGCCTTCAGGGTTGGGATCCGAAGCCTTTGGCAGGCGGAAATCTTTTGGTGACATGAGAGCAACTCCCAGATGGCTGCAGGTGCATTGTCTGGTGCTTGAAATGACGGCTGTTGGCATGGGCTGGGTTACCTTCACATGGGTAACAAAGGGTTACATTTGGAGTGGGGGTGGCTCTGCTGTGTTGTGGTGAGCCTTAGCGTAGGACTCTGCAAGCTAACCGTGATCAGAAACATGGTACTGCCTGTGGTGCAAAAGCCTTGAACTCCTTCCCGGGTCTGTTACGGAAATGTTTACAAAACTGTCCTCTGGCCCTCAGTGTTGGGGAGTGACTCCCGCACATGTTTCCTTAACCCAAGCATGTTGGCATGCCTCAGCTGTGAATCTGCGCTGTTTTTCGCATGTCCTTCCTAAGGGCAGGCTGTGCAGGCACACAGTGATGCTGAGGGGAGAGCTGGCTGTGCTGTAGCCGGCTGTGGTGTGTGTTTAGGGCCCCTCCGCCCCCCTGTGGTACGCTTTTACCTCTGGCTACCACTCTGTGTTGACCCGTGAGTCCCAAAGTGGCTGAGAAGGAGTCGGGGATGAAAGGCAGGAGGGAAACCAGGGTGCCCTGGAGGAGGGATGCAGATCTCTCTCGGGTCCTGAAGAAAGGCGTCCTCTGCCTCCGCTGTGTGACTATGGGCTTCAGGGCAAAATGAGGAAATTGCCCTGGCATAGGCTTTCGTGGGAAGATGCAGCCAGTGCTTGTGAGGAGGCCGAAGCCTGGGGTGGGCAGCTGTTCCCCAAGCGCAGGTGTTTCTGGTGGGGCTGTAGCATAGCCATGTGGCAGCCTAATGAGAGGCATTGCTGGGGCAGTGAGCTGGGCAAGTCGCTGCCTAGGCTCCTGTTGCAAGCCCTGAAGCGTCTGGGTGTTTTGCTTGGGTCTGAGGCCTGCTGTGGCTGGTGGCTCTCTGGGTGAGGAGACCCCTGGTCCATGGTGCCACTCACTCCCTCAGCTGAGCAGTATTGGGTTTTGTTTGCAGTACAAGCTGTGCAAGGTGAGGAAGATCTTCGTGGGCACCAAAGGAATCCCTCATCTGGTCACCCACGATGCCCGCACCATCCGCTATCCGGACCCCCTCATCAAGGTGAATGACACTGTCCAGATTGACCTGGAGACAGGCAAGATCACAGATTTCATCAAGTTTGACACAGGTAGGTGTTGCATCCCATGTAAAAGACT
>NW_009227455.1:1688-2426 GCF_000690835.1 Fulmarus glacialis | reverse complement strand
TCTTTCCCACCGTGAAGAGCAGTGTGGAAGTTAAATACAGACACCAGACGTCTTTGGTCTAAAGTAGAGAGGCAGCGGTGGCAGCCTTGGGAAGGGGTGGGTCTCCACCTGGAGCAGGGATTCCTCCCATGTGCTGGCAGTGGGAGGCATTTGACGTAGGGAATTGGAGCGATTCCGAGAGCAAGCAGGCATCGGGTAGAAGCAGCGAGCTGGTGGAGAGGTTGCTTGAGCCCGGCTCTTGTGGGGCTGTGAGCGGAAAGCAATCTGGGCAGCCGTAGGGAGATTCCTGGCCCTTTGCTGTGGGAGAAGGTTTCGGTTACAGAGCCATGAGCAGTGCCAGGAAAAGTGGTACGGGAACACCTCCTTGGTGCTGACGCAACCGAGAAGGTGGTGGGGAATGTTTGGTACGGGCCTTGGGCCCAGAGAGCTGTTTGGCTACTCGAGGTGTGCCAGGGTTCCTGTGGGACGTAGGTGTCACCAGGTGCTCCAGTGGCCGCTCTGTGGGCCAGTGCGGCTCTGTCCCTGCCCTTCTCCAGTGGCGCTCCTCAAAGAGCCCAAGCGGAAGGGCTTCACCACGGCACCTTGTGCCAGCTCTTGTCACAACCATCTTCCTTCACCCCAGGTAACCTGTGCATGGTGACCGGCGGTGCCAACTTGGGCCGTATTGGGGTGATCACCAACCGAGAGAGACACCCTGGGTCATTTGACGTGGTTCACGTGAAGGCCACCAATGGACAT
>NW_009227455.1:356-1157 GCF_000690835.1 Fulmarus glacialis | reverse complement strand
GGCTGAAGCCAAGAGGCTCGGTTGGTGTCTTCTGTAGGCAGCTGCCTTCCCACACAGTGAAGCTCCAGTGCTGGTATCAGTTCTGGTTCTGCTCCCTGTGGTTCTGCCTGCTCCGGGCTGAGCGCTCTGGGAAGGGGAAGCATCTGTAAATTCAAGAATGAGGACATTTTCAAGAAGCAGCCCTGTGGTTTTTTAAGCCTTCCAAGAGTTGGGAGCTGAGCAGTGCGCGGTGCTTAGATCCTGACGTGACCTGGGCAGCTGCTCTGACTGAGAGTGCCCTCCCCTGGCAACACCTCTGCTCTCTCGACATCCCCGATGGGCTCTTTTGTCCAGGTTGGAAAGGGGTGGTGGTTCGGTTTTGGCTGAAGTGCATTCTTCATGGATGTGACCGCAAGAGGCAGATGTAGGCCTGTACACCTTTGGCACCGTCCTAAGGGGCTTCTGCTGGGCCAATGCCATGGCCATGTCTACATGGCCCAGCATGGGCAGGGGCTGGCCTCTGCTGCTTTTCCCCCCTGAGAGGGAGAGCTCTGCCCCTGTCCTGGTTTCACAATGTGAGGTGGCTGCTTCTCCCTCGCTGCAGGGCAACAAGCCGTGGATCTCCCTGCCCCGTGGAAAGGGCATCCGCCTGACCATTGCTGAAGAGAGAGACAAGAGACTGGCAGCCAAGCAGAGCAGCGGGTGAACTCCAGACGGGCCAGCAGTGGTCCTTTCTCTGTATTAATTAAACTGTTTACCAAATGGCTGTGTGACTGGCTGGGGAGCATCCCAGGGGGGGGGGGGGCCCAGCCATGCCCGTGC
>NW_009227455.1:0-328 GCF_000690835.1 Fulmarus glacialis | reverse complement strand
CTCGTCGGGGGACGCTCCTGGTGATCTGAGCAACTGCCAGAGCCATCTTCCAGAAGGACAAAGAGGAGTGGTAGGAGAACCTCCAGGCCACTCTGTCCCCAGGAAGGTGGTGGCAGAGACGCTCCTGGACGTCTTTCCCAGGGATGTGCTGGAGGAGCAGGGGACTGGGAAGAACCAGTAGGGCTCTCCCTGGGGCCAGTGGTGCCAGACAGGCTTGAGCCCCTCTAGGATTGACCAGCGGTGGAGGTGGGGGGGTGCATTGGCCGGTCGGTTGGGGTCCGGGGGTGGTGGCACTCGGCATCCTGAGCCCCGCTGGCAGCTGCTTACT
>NW_009227454.1:17254-20791 GCF_000690835.1 Fulmarus glacialis | reverse complement strand
AGGAAAGGGAGCTGGCTGCCATGTGTCGTCTCTGTGAAAGTCTCACCACAGCCCACATCGAGCCTGGAAACATCTCCCAGCCGATACAGCTCTGCATAGCTGTAATTATTGTACGCTTTGCTCATCTTTTGTATTAGCTTTTAGCCTGCTTTTGAATTCTGCTCATCCCGTTGCCTGTCCCAGTAGCTATCAGCTCCCTCACCCCTTGGCACCTGCTTCTGCTGTTCAGCAAGTGCCACTGTCTGCTCTGGGGTGGCTGCATGTCAACGGAGGTGACGGCTGAAAACATACCCAGGGGACAGTCAGGGCTGTTCCCCGCATGGGTGAGATGAAAGCTGGGTGTCCTGGCACCCCGAGGCTGCCTCCTACATGTCTGTAGTCAGCAATACAGGTGATGCTGGTTAAGCACATGACTTCTTAGTGTGAGTTAGTCTTGATCTTCTCACTGACTGCTTACACAGATGTCCTCTGGGTCTTGTGAACATGTGTCTTCAATTAATTTTCATCAGCAGGGCTAAAGTAAAACACTTTTCCAGTTGGAAAATGAGATGCCTGGTATAGTCCAATGGCAGATTTTCAGGCCAGGTCTGCTCCCATTCAAACTCCTAAGGACAAATTTTCCAACATGGAGAGAGGCAGCCGCGGCTGGTGGGACAGCTAGCGCGGAGCTGTTTGCATTCAACACCTGAAGGGCAGAACAGTTTGGGTAATGTGGATCCTGCTGGAGGATTACTCTCCTGTAATATCATCTCCTGGAAATTGGCTCAACAAATGTTTGAAAAGAAGAATTTCTCTCTAGGAGTCCTGCATGGATGCAGACACCCGTAACTCTTTCTACAGCCACCACCCACAGAGGGTTTGCTGTCAGAAACAAGTTCAGTTGGGTGTTGGTGCCCAAGACATCACAGCATCCTCCCCTGACCCCCGGAGCTGCCTTGATGTCAGGACAAAAGGAAGAAATCCACTGTTTTCAGCCATGTAGACTTTAAACTGCTTAATCCTAAGAGACGCCTTGAAGATATACGAAGCTACATGCCTCACAGCTTGAGTCAGTCACTGCCAGTAATTCAGGTGGGATCTGTGTGGGGTAGATTTCCTCACCTCCATATTTTGTGAGACTTTTTTCTCCTTCTGAAACATCTGAGCTGGGCTTTCAGACAGGCAGCCATGGGCCTGACCCGCCTGGGAGATGTCTGCAAGCAGCAGGTAAAGCCCATAGTCCAGGAAGGAGTAGATGTGTTAAGTTTTACTACGGTAAAATTAAAACTGCTTCTCAGACAAAAAGCAAACAGGTCCAGGGGATAGTTCCCGTCCTGTCTCTCTGGCCGGGGTCAGCCTGTCTCGCTAAGGAAAGGGCTGGAGTGCATTGGTGGTGCTTTGGGGTTGGAGGTACAGGGGGAACTTGCAATCCCAAACTCACCATGGTACCGCTTCATATTTTTATCAGAAATGCCAAATTCTGGAGGGATTTGAGTAATGTGTCCTACTCCCAGGCCATCTTTAAGATTTTATCATTTTCCTTCGAGCTAGAAAGCAACTCAGCCAGCCTTTGGAGACTGGAGCAATGGAGATCAGGTGAAAACGTAAACAGACAAAATCAATCTCTCTCCAACATACCTAGAGACCACGTTAGCAGCGAGTACATGGGAAATGACCCTTTGTTGTTCCCAGTGTACCTGTTACTGTTGAAAATTACCAAAAGCTGTGTGAGCAGGTTAGCTTTGCATGCCTGCTGATGCTCTTTGCTGCCATCACTCTGGTTTCTAATGGCTGTTTCCTAAGCCCTGGATTCTCTGCAGCAGGACAAACAGGAGGGTATACAAATTAGGAATTAAAATGAATGAGCCAGGCAAGGCTGGCAGCCTGTTAATCAGTCTCCTTCAGCTGAAGGAGGCCAGTTATGTAGAAGTCAAAATAGCATCTGTGATTTGAGGTATACCTTCATTCTACACACATCAAATCCATATTTTGCTTGCTTTCTCGTACCCCATGGATGGAAATCTCACTCGGAGTGACTTGTTTGCCTTTGAGCAGATGGTGTAAAGTGTTGCCCCTGTGATCCCCCGAAGCAGTCGTACAACAGCCCAGCTTTGCTCAGCAGACCCCCCCCTCTCCCGGCGAAGCCGGTGCGGTGCGGAGATCAAAGCCAAATCTTCTCCTTCATGACTTTCCTGTTACATTTTTTTTTCTCTCTTCTACTTTTTTTTCCATAATCAGAGTCTTGACTCCTTTTTCTTCCCTATTCAGGCTCGAGATCAAACAGGCCAGACATCTGCTTTGGTATTTTTTAAATCATTTTAATGATTTAATAATTTCTAGGGGAGAGGGAGAAGAAGGAAATGAAAATAATGACAAAGCCAAAGAAATGACACCATTTCTTTAATGGTGTCAGGCGCAGTCGGGAGTGCCTGTTCTTCCCTCTTCTTCTTTTTTTTAATCTTGAGGAAATCATCATGATGATTGTAGCTGATGTACGCTGGCAAAACATTTAAGTAGACGTGTGCCCGAAAGCATGAATCACATCTATTTTCTTCTTCTTTTAGGAAATATGTTATACTGATTAAGGCTTTTTCATCTGAAAATGCAAAAAACTGTGGCAAACACCTCATCCCTGTGGGCAGGTAGAGCTTGTGTGCTGGATGGGCAAAAGGAGGTGGAGAGCTTGGGCAGCTTTCCCAGTGGGACACAGGGAGCAATAAAAAATTTCAGTCTCCTCTTCAAAACCATATTTTCCATTAAAGATCCATTCATTTCGCTCAACTGCATCTTATCTGGGAATGAATTACTGCCACCACCCAAAAGACACTCAGCAGAGGTATGGTGTCATGCCAGGCTCACCCTCCCTCTCTGACTTTTGGGAAGATCCGACCCAGATATTTGAAGTCCTCCCAGTGTTAATGAGTCACCGGGCTGGGGTTGCGGGAGGAGGAGTGTGGCCGGGCGGTGTGCGGGGACAGCCTCCATGCTGGGGAAGGAAGCGATGCTGCTGGCTTTATTCACCGATCACCTCTGTGTCATGGGGGATCCTCGGCTCGCCATGAGGTCTCATTTTTCACCCAATGCGACACCATTCATGCTCTAAAAGTTACAGGCATCTTTGGGTTATGTATCAGCACCAGGCCAAAAGATTATGTGCAAACTTACCCATTCAGCTTATTTTCGGAGGGAAGGTGCTCAGCCTGCCGGCCATCTCTGGGAAGAGGTCTTTTTGAGAAGAGTGATGGATAACGAGAATTTAGGATGTCGTTCTGGTTCCCTTATTTAAATTTAAATACACACTAAATGTTTTCTCATTATGGAGACGTCACTTGAATCTACACACTACGTACCACCATCTTGCTTTTCATTTTTTTGTGTAAAAGTTAAAAAACTTAAAGCAGAAAAGTCAATACAAACACAGCATCCAAATGTGGCGTATAATCTTTCTCTTATCTGCATGCCATTGCTCAAAACAAATGCATTAATGTGTTTTATGTTTCACGGTTATGAGTTGCCCTGAGGATAATCAAATCAAAATCAAATGCACCTGCAGAAGAT
>NW_009227454.1:16740-17243 GCF_000690835.1 Fulmarus glacialis | reverse complement strand
CCCTTTCCCACTCTGGCTGCTAGTTTCACTGCAATCGCATTTATTACTCTCTCTTGGTTTCATTGCTGTTTCTTTAAAGATTGCTTTTCCATATGGATAGATTAAATGTAGGGTTTTTTAAGCTGTATGCTCCGGAGAAAAGAGACTCGCTGACAAAGCTGGCAGTCATAGATGTGATCCTATGAGTGAGAAATAGCGCGGAGAAGTGGATCGCAGTCTCCCAAAGGGAGGGGAATTCCGCAGAGTGCGCAGCCTATTGAAGTGCCCCTGTCTCCACCTCGCCTGCCCCTTCATCAAGCAATCATATCGGCCCCCTCGCTCCTTTCAATGGGGGAAAATTTGCAGACAAATTCCTGCCAGCGGGACGTTGGAGCTCTCCTGGGTGGCGGGATAAAGATACCTGTCACCCCCCCCGGCCCCGCTGCCGGCTCACACTGGGAGCACAGCTGGGGACCCCCGTGCTGGCTGCGGGCCGGGCATTTCCAAATTCCCATCAGAAAGTG
>NW_009227454.1:788-16565 GCF_000690835.1 Fulmarus glacialis | reverse complement strand
CCCAAAAGATGTGTGAGTGGGACCGCAGCTCTGAAAACAGGATCTTCCCCAGCTGATTACCCAAGAAGAAATATTTGAAGTGATGCAACCACCAATGTTTCGGGCGGTGAGCGCTGCTGTCGCGGGGTACCTGCCGGGCAGCAGCTCCCTCCTCCAGTCTTTGTCCCCCTACCGCTCCCCCATCACCAAATGAAGATTGTACGGGCAAGGATAAACAAAGAGCCTGTTCATATGAGGGAAGTTTTGGGGGCAGAAAGGACTGAAAGGCTCAAGATACGGCAAGGCTTAATGCCGTAAATCTGATTAATTTACCTTGTGACAATCGTAACAAAAAAGCGAAGGCTGGGAGCCGTGGCTGCGGGCTGACCTTTCGCTGGCACTGAAAGGCGGCACAATAGGGGCTGGGGCTGGGCAGGGGAGTGACCCTGCCTTTCACTGCTACCTGCTGCTTCCGACAATGCCATCAGACACAGCTCTCAGGGTGATGAAAAACACCTTCCCGCCAAAGGCCCCTTTTTCCCCCAGCCCTGGACGGGGCCAGCCCGAGGGTGTTTGGCTTGGGCTGAGCCGGCTGTGCTCGGTGCATAAATGGGCATCACTCACCAATGTTAACGTCCACCAGAGAAAACCCCCCTGGGGACTTCAGGGTCGGACCCTGCGTGGCCACCCGTATGGCTGCTGCGTATGCAGGAGGCGTGGGGGGACTCTGGGCTGAGCTGCCCAGCAAACGGGGAAAGGCTTTCGAGGGCTTTTGTCCCACTGCTTCATGGTGCAAAGCCGAAACCCCAGCCTGTGGGGTGGGATGACCCTGTGTGCATGGGACTTTGCTGCACCAGGGCGTGCCCTGGCCATATGTGAAAGCAGCAGCTATGGGAAAAGAGTTTTTCTGTGCACCCCTTGGAGAGCATCTTTAGGGGGTGTCCTCTCACTGCCCAATGAGAATGAGCACAGGATTTATTCTTCTTGTCCCTTGCTAACCATGCCCTAAAGCACATGAGGAGGGCATGCACTACCTTCAGCAGCAGCAGCATCAGCATGTACCGGTGGGAACATCTGGCCCAGAGGCATCCCAGAATAGGAAACAGGCTTAAGTTTTACTCAGCAGAAATGTATTTATCTGAGGAATTAACCTTTGTGTTCAATACTTGTTCTCTGGACTTGTCTTTGTCTCCAGCACCTGCTTTGCCCTGAGCAGCAGCCCCTCCTACCAGGTATGAGTTCTTGCTTGATTGAAGCGGGGCCTGAGAGACCTTGAGGTGGGAAACAGAAGCTGGGTGTGTGCCCCTGCACCCAGGGCAGCGCCCGGCTGTGCCCAGCATCATCCTGGCCCTGCTCCCTGTCAGGAAAGTGAAATGGAGTGGTCTCATACCCCCTTCACATTTCAATCTCTTTTCTTTATGCTGCAACAGTTTGGCTTAAGTTCTTTTCACAGAGTCACTATCATGAGGAATGTTTGGGGGATTTCACAGTTTATTTTAGTTTTATCAGCTTAAAAAAATGGAAAACTTAAAAAGTAGGGGGAAAAAACCTCTAAAACTTAATGGGACTGTATACCAGTCAAGCAAAACCTATTGTCTGCCTTTAAATGCATTGGCTGGTATCTCTTGATGTGCATCAGAAATAAATAGTTAATAAAGGTGTTTTGACTGGAACATCTGCTGCAGTTCTTCGTTGTGGAGGCTTAATTGCAGACTAGAGTATCAAACTTTCAGAAGGTTTGGGGACAGAGATTGATCGGGGTCACCAGGTTATTCGGAATAAAATCCCAACCCTTATCTCTCAAATGCAGTGTCCAATTGATTTTCTCTGGACCATTACACACCCCACACTGCTGCAAAGCCCAGAAGGGGAGTGGCAGAACATCACGCTTCTCAAAATCCTTTCGACGCAAACTACTGCAGTCCATTGCGGGCTTTTTGGGAGGCACAGCTTTTCCCCGTAAGGACTGAAGAACGAGTGACGAAACCATCATGGCAAAGGCTCAGCCATTTTCCAAACTCGGGCTGTATCCAGAGAGGTGTTTCTACCCCCAGGACTGCGCTTGCAAAGCACCCAGCCACGTGCAGTGGGCCTGGGTGATTAAAAACGCCAACTGCTGTTCAGACAAATCGAGCATTTCCATACAAATTGCTGAATTCCATTTATTCCAGCATTTCAGCCTGCAAAACTGGGAAGAGCTTCAGTCTGTGAGCAGAGCTGGCAGAGATGGAGGTGCGTGTGGTGCAATTTGCTTAACAGGGAAATACTTTAAGGTTAAAGAGAGCTTTTCACACCGAAGCTGTGGCTCATTACCTACCAAGTCCCAGGCAGCTTGGATTTGCCAATCAAATAATTTTAAATCAAATTGCCAACACCAGCCCTGGTTGCCCTCTCCCACGCAGCCCAGAGCTTTGCTGCTCTGGGGAAAGCAGCCTTTGACATCCCAGCCAGCCCCATCCCCTCGCTGCTGGAGCTCAGGCTTCCTACAGGGATTTCCTGGCATCCTCGTTTGGTCGATGAGTTGTCCCCCTTTTCCCCGTTCTCCTGACGGGAGCGGGCTGGGATGCAGCCTCCCCGGGGACAGGTTTGTGCAGACTTGGGTAAAGCCCAAGCGGGAGGGGTGGTGGGCAGAGGGGACCCGCTCACTCGGAGCCCTCCCGGCACGTTTTGTTCTGCAGCCCCTAATCCTTCCTGGTGTGCTTCTCGTCTTTATGGTCTTCCACCTACTTCAGGTTTGGGGAAAGCAGCTTTCCCTTGTGCCTCCATTGATTTACCAGCTCCAGGGTCCGGCTGTTGCCCTGGGTAATTGGCAGCAGTGACATATTTGGGCTGAATTTTATTGTATGCATTAGGAAAAGTCAGCAAACAGAGTTGAGTGCCGTGTCAAGTATTGCCTTTGACTTTCTATTGCAGCCGTTTGGGGTCTGTTTTGTCCTTGGACTGAGAAAGCCTCTGTTCTGGTTGAGCCTTTGTCTGAGATGTTGGAGGTTAGTCTGAGGAGAGCCGTCTGAGAGACCCTGCTAATCCCTTTTTACTTTTTGAACAAGAAAGTCAAGTGTTTTTTATAATAATAATAATTTGAGCTAATAAGTAACATGCTGGCTGGAGCTGCAGCTGCCTGGGGTGGAGCAGATTTGTTTTCTCCATCTAATTAGAAAGCCTTAGCTAATGTCACACATGTCTTCATTTGCAGGTTTTCCGGAGAGGTCCGGACTCTCACAGCTAAATCGGCGCGGGCTCAGGCAGCAACGCTGGCTTCCACCACCCCAGAGCTTAGCCCCCTCCCTTCATTTATGCGTTCAAACCCTGCTCTGCCCTCGCCGCTGAGCATTTTTAGGAGCACCCCAGGCTCCGGTGTGGCCCTGAGGCAGGACACCCACCCATCAACCAGCCAGGGGTGCTTTGCGAGGGTAGGTTCCTCTTTCTGTGGGTAGAAATGTTTATTTTATTATTCCTTTAATTCCTCCATGCTGCGTTCCTGCCTCATCAAAACGCATTAGCAAACTAAATCTTCATCAGCGAGGGAGGTCTCGCTTCCTTTCAGGGATAACAATTCCTTAAGTCTGTGGGAAGATTAAAAGTGCGGTACTAAGTAAAAAATCATACAGCTGGGGAAGGCAAATGCCCATAACTGTGTTCATTAACAATATTGTATATCATCTAAATGAAAGAAAGTTTAAAGGCTTAATGATTTCCTTCTCACCGATACACGCTGTTCAGTGCCAGCTCAGACAACGAAGAAGGACTAACCTGTTTTACCTTTGCCCTGCTTTGCTGGTTGTTTTGCAAACACTTCAGGAAAGTGTTCAAATTCCCATAAAATTGATTTTCGGTGGAAGCTGAAGGGAAAAAAAAATATTTTCTACTGAGTGATTTTTACAATAAGATTAACTTCACAAGACCTCAACTTTGGCCCTAGCTGGCCTTGACAATGCCTCCCTTTTAAAAAGGTGATGCAGCTATCTATAATTAGCCACGGCTAGTTAATAACTCATCTGTTAATGTCCAGGCCCACAAATGGAAGGTTTCAATGTACAAGGAACCAAGGTTAGGCCAACAAGGATAAAATCATGTCTATTTCAGTTTAATGAATTCCGTTTCCATTGTTGCTGCATTTTATTTGGACAGTCAGATGGATAGCTGGGCTTTGGGACCGCTTGCGGAAGGGTTACAGTCTCCTGCAGTGCAGCAGCTTGGGCTCCCTCCACGAGCCTCTCTGGCCATAACGTCATTGCAGAAAACGGTAAGAGCAATATTTTGCGCTCTTCTAAGCTTGACTGCCAAATTCTTCAAAGCTTTTTTTGTGGTAACTTGTTTAAATATCACATTATTGCTTCTAGTATCCCCTGAAATAATGGGAATGAACGGAGCAGTGGTCTCCAACACTGAGGCGAGGTATTGCCCCTCGTTGCCTGGCGTGGGTCCTCACCCTTTACTGCAGCTCGGAAGAAAGGGCCTCTCAGTCTGCATTCCCACCGCTTTAGGTGGGGGACCTGCAAGGACAGAAGCCAGGCTGTTGAACATAGTCCTTAACACACTCCTCTGAAGAGACACTGTGGCCCTGGTTATTACTTACTGTCTTTCAAATCAAAGATAAAACCAAGGTCCTGGCGTTAGTGCATCTTGGCCCTTGGCTGGGTGATGATATTTAGTCTTGTTTAAATACCCCCAGAGCTTTGAGGTGTTTGGTACAGGACAACTGAACTTCAACTGGCTTTGAATAATTGTGATTATTAGGCGCCTAGCTTCATTCATGATGAAAACTAGCACATAAGCCAGATGATGCTGCCAAATACAGTCCCAACTGGTGCTAGCACTGGTTCTAGCTAGCAGCGAGAACTGGCAAGGACCCTTGACTTGGTAAAGACCGTGATATTTATTTGCATGACAATCATTAAATACGAGAAGTGCGCATTTTCCTATTTTAAAAACAACAGAAGAATTACATGTAAAACAGCACCAAACTGAATCTTTCCCTGCAAACTTTCTGCTTTGACGTTCTGTTGAAAAATTCCCGCCTGGCTTTAGTCATGGGAAAGAATTTTCTCCTTAATGCTGTTTTGGTCAGAAAAAAATAAATCTTTGTTTGCATGACTAGGTCTCAGTCATGAAAAACTGACCCCAAAAAATGTTGCTAAGAGTTTCCTCTGGCTGTAGAGACTCAAAACGGGACATGTTATTTGAGAAGATGCATGCTTGAGCGGAGTGGGGACCGGGGGGATTTGGGGAAGAAGAAACCCGTTGGAAGCTCCTTGTTTCCTACCAAGTGTTTTGTTTAGCGCAGAGCACTTGAACCAGACGAGACGCCGGAGGCCCGGACCATGTCACGTAAGGCAGCGTGTGCAAGCCTGCCCTTGCGACACTGCCCACGGGGAGCTCTGGAAAACAAACCTTTTTCCAGGCCACGCGGCCCCGGCTGCTCCTTCCCCGGTGCCTCTGACGGGAGCCGAGGCCATCTCAGGACAGACAGTTTTGGGTCCTCTTGCGAAGACCAAGCTGCGTGTCATCCTACATCCCTGACGTCCAGCCTGTCCGTGAGTCAGGAAGGCACTTATCGAGGTTTTGGATGATTCCTCGGTATTCTCCAGACCTCTTGGACTTGTAAAGCCAGCAGGAAATCTTGTAGAAATAGTTTTTCCTGTCTGAATCCCAGCCAGGCCCGTTTTGAAGACTACCTGGAAATAGCTGGAAGACAGTCTTGGTGGAAAAAATTCCCACAGTTTGAGCCCTGGCTAGGGACTGGAAGCTGGGCAAAGATTAAATTTGGTTTTCTCAATTCTTAGGAAGTCCTGGGATATGTAAGAGAGCGAGGATATAAATACTAGCATCCCCCCGCTGCTTTAGGCTGGGCTTTCTGAAGGACGTGAGTGACAGATGAACTCAGCTCCCCCGAGTTTCTGGGACGTGAGAGCCGAACTCTGGGACGTGAGAGCGGCTCCTCTGGAAATCCCCCCACGTCCCCGGGCAGAAGGGGGGCTTTCGAGCGGTGATTCCTGCCTTTCCCCCTCTGGAAACCAGATTAATTTCCTCATGTAATTGTGCTTCTCCTGTCCTGGCCTCAGGCTTTCCAACAGTGAGTTCATCTTCGCCTTTGGCTGCATGGTCAATGCCAGGCGAGCTCCCCTCTCTGGGAAGGATGGAAAAGTTGGTCTTTTCACCCAATAAAGCCAGAGCAGCCTTCAGACTTGCTCCCAAATCTCCTGCCTATAGTCTGACAATAAAAGCTAAATCTTGTTGTAAACCACCCAGTCAGCTCTATGGAGGCTGGTCGTTGTTGCTGGCTTTCCCACCGGAAAATATCACCAATGGACAAAAATCTTCGAGGTTTCAGGCATTTGGCTCTGGTAGGGTACCAAGCATGCAAAATCATTTGTTGCATTAAGTCCAACCTAAACAAACTAAATTGCAGCTTCCATGATTAATATTTGAAGCCACAGATAGGAAGGCAAAAACAACAGTTCGGACCTAAGCAGTAAGTATCTGAACTTGAAAAACACCCACCATTCAGCCTTCAGGAGCACTTTTGAAGCTGCCTGTAGAGAAAATAATTAAAGAGATGAAAGATACAGTGCCTGATAGTAATAAATCACAGGCAACTGTCTTTGCCCTCTCAGCAAACATAAATCACTTTTGCCTTTAAAATATGGCAACAAGCATTCTTCCCAGATTGCTTTGAATTTATTAGACAAGGTCATTAGAAATGTATTAGGGCAAAATCTGAATTTATTAACCGAGTTACTTAATAGCTTAATTGTTCAGTTAGTGATGGGTATGCGCTCTGCCTACTTTTTTGGGCGAGAAGGAAGACAGTCGGGAATGCAGGTCACTGTGCGGGAGGTGCTGCCGTCCCCAAAGGCAGAACGCTGGGATTGCCCGTCGTGTGGCTGGCACGGGAGCAGGGGTGCAGCCCTCCACCGGGTCCTGGGCACGGTGGTGGGGGCACAGGGCCTCCGAGACGGTTTCTAATGAGCATCAGGCAGGTGTGTTTGTCTCCCTGGCAATTGGCTTAAAGTTGGCCGGGGTATCTTTTGAGAAGGAAACCTGTTACAGGACCTACAGCTGGGCTAGACCAGAGCTTGTCTTAGGCTTTTTTGTATGTGCTGATTTGGGAGGGCAGTTGGGAAGCTGGGGGGGTCAGACAAGTTCAGCTCCAGTCTCTGCTGGGACCAGCCAGCAGCACGCACATCCCTGCACCGCGCAGAGCCGTCTTCTACGGACTGACAGGTTTGAATTCAGCTGAATTTTTGTGTGCGCATGCAGGAGGCTCTTCTGGCCTTGAGCTTTGAGACATTGAGGCTGAAACTACTCTGCAAGGAGCTCTCCTCATCGCACTGCCAGACTCGTGTCCCCACTTCCAGGACACGATGCACTCTGCAGCGCTGCCCTCCCCAGCAGGGACCATCTGCCAGGAGAGGCATTTCTGGAAGCAGCCAAACCCAACAGACTCACTTGCACGTTTCCCTTCCTCTGGGACAGGATGAGGGAGAAGCACACAGCAGGTCTGAGTCACAGGCACGGATGACATGTCTGAGGTTTTGGTTTCACAGACCACCAAAGGGTGGTCACCGCGGCTGCGGTGAGAGCTGGGGCACGCCTACGTGGTGCTGCTGGGATAGGGCGTGCGGCACCCATCTGGGGCTGTTCAAAGCGGCACAGAGCTCAGCTCCTGGAATAGGAGAAAGAGACTCCAAATACCATATTTAGCACGGCTTTCAGCTCCCTCAGAAGCTGCTATCACCCAAGCATCTGCAGCCTTCGACTGATAAAAACGCATCACCTGCATCTTCTGCTCTCTTTTAGCTTAGTCAAACATAGCCTCCGCTGAACCTGTCAGCTGGGCCAGCATCTTCCTGTAAGTCAGGAGATGCACAAGTGAAGATTTCCAGTGAGGACTGGTTCCTCCCAGGATGTTCAGTTCCATGAAACAACAGCATTTGCTTAGTTTTTCTCCATTTCCATGTAGAATTTGGAGTCTCTTCTTCCTCTTTCTCTCCATGCTTGTTCTGCCTGCCCAGGAGAAGCCAAGTACCCCAGGAGTTAATAGAAGACAGACTGGTAGATAACTCTTGTGAAATCAATGGGTATTTTGCTTTGTGGCAGACTTCATGATTAGACACCCAAATTTTTCACCGTGGCATGTTTTCTCTTTCTCCCTGATGATGGGTAGCTCTCGAGTAAGGAAGAAGGTAAGAGGAGAAAACATGAATTTAATGACTGCAATGACAAACTTTATTACACAACTTTATGGGGGGAAAATGTCTCACAATCTTCGCTGCATAACAATGTCCCGACAGACATGATGTCATTGCGTCTTAAAAGGTGTTTGAGTTGGAAAATCTTTTCAGCAGTGTTTTAAGGGGCTGCTTAAGTGATTAATAAGGTTTACACGTGTGATTTATTATCTCAAAATAAAAATGTACAGTGGGTATAAAATGTATTTGAAAGGGATGACTGTGTTTATTAACGTTGCAGGTGTTATATTGCCAGACATTATCAAAATAAATATGCTTAACTGTAAGAGAAAAATGTAGCATCTGGTCAAATTTTTTACATCTGTATATATGTGCCCTGACAATTTGTGTTAGAAGGAAGAGGTAGCTGGGCAGAATATTATTTTGGACCTCATATCATGAAATAACACAAACATGAGATTTCACCTGTTTTCCCTGCACACTAGAGATATACCTAGAGTATATGTGATGTATATTTTGATTAAGTGCACCCATGAAAGCTATTTAACAGTGTTCATTATTGCACATCTGAGAATATTTACCTAATGGACAATATCTAAATTTCCTCCAAAGGGGGCTTGCTGAAGCCAAACTCTTACTCCCTGCTCCGCCGGCACAGGGAGGGACGGCTGCCGGGGGTCAGCACACGGCTGATACCAACATCAGCTGCGGTCGGCTGTTTTCAGCCTTCCAGTTGTTTCTCTTTGAAATTCCTCTTTCCCACGTATAGTGTCTACCTGCAGGCAAAGTCATGGTTTCGGCAAAATCCTTCTGAGCCAGAATCCTATTTTTTTGTCTTAAAAATTCAAAGAAAGACTGGGACCGCCTTTATTCCCAGTGAAAGTTTTGCTTATGGGGAAGTTTTCAGTGGCAAAATGGATTTGCTTGAACACAGCTTATTTTGCAGATCTCTGAATCGCAGGAAATTAGTTTAGATGATTAGAAATGAGGAGACTTAGGACCTTCTCACACACCAGCTGCGTGATGACTCCTTACTCTCTTTTCTCATTAACTCTCTGAAGGTTGCAAATGCCCATGCCGATATTCCCATTCAAACACTGGCTGGTCCCTGCCACCAGCCCAAGGGGCTCTGTGGTGCCACGGTCCTCGATTGCCGATGGCTAGGGAGTGCCCAGGCTGGGCTGTGGCATCCTAACCCACAGGCTGACTTCAGAAATCTTAGACTTGACTTCCCCGAGACACCGTTACCTCCTGAGTGAAACAGGGATAAGTATTTCCCTGACCTGATGGCACCAAGATTAAGGGTCTGGGTGAGAAGTCCTATTTCCTCCCCAGGACTTATTTTCTTCGAGCTCTCTCAGGGGATACCGGGATGCCTCCTGTCTTCCTCATATCTCCAAACTCGGTGCCCTGGGAAGGGCTGCTCCCAGCCCTGCTCTCGCTCAGAGCACATCACCGCTAAGCATCTCCACGGCATCTGCCCCTGCGCAGAGTAATTCCTAAAAACAAAAATTGCCAGAGAAGCAGAGGCTCTAAAGGAGGTTGGATTTCTTTATCTAGAAGTGTTCTCTTCCAAAATTTTCAACTTTCATCCCTTGGGCATGAATACCAAGCAGGCGATTGCCTGCGTCCCGGAGGGCTGCGGTCCCCTCCTGCTGACCCATAACTGCTCTACCCTGCACCGAGGGCCCTGCTCATATTGCCAACGATCAATTTTGGCATCTCCTGGCATTTCTAACTTTTATTAAAATAAGACCGAATGGAAATTGCATTCTGCCTCCTCTGGGGTTTCCATGGAGCAGATCTAATTATCTTTCTTTAATAGCACTAATTGGCAGACTTACAGCCCCGGCCGTTCAGCCCACTCCTCGGCGCTCCCTTTATCCCTTGCACTGCCCCAGCCTCTCGGGCTGGATGGGATTTAAGCATGGTCTGATGGTTTGTGAAACCACTTTGACTTCTTGCCCTCAATTCGCTCGTGCTACCTGAGCTCCCCGACCTGTTGACAGAGGAGCTTTCCTTTGTCTTTGCAAATTGACACAGCTGCACGCTTTGCAAATAGACTCAGATGTTGGGCTTTGGGCTGAATGGATCCTCCAGATTAGCGCGGGGGAGAATTAGCTTTAAAAACGCTAAGCTGGAGCCAGCAGCAGGAGAATGGAGTGAAGCTCTTTATCAGGATTCACTGCCATAGAAAGGGGCTCCCCGCTCTCGCAGCGATATTTGCTTCCCTTTGGGGAGGACATTCCTGGAGCCGATAGCTCATCATGACCCTGTACCACCGCCCGGAGTTAATTAGCCTACTGTATAATGGCAGATTCGCCCGGAGATTACACGCAGTGATCTCTCACCACACACGCTGTTTGCTGAGTGGTTTGGGGCTCTTGGCAAGCACAAAAGCACAAATGCAAGCAGCAGAAAATCTGGCACGGGGGGATTGCTGCCACGGCGCTCGACAGAGCTGCAGGCAGGGGCTGAGGCTGAGCCCTGCCGGGTCCCCCGCTCTCCCGGGGTCCTGCTCCCCACCCTCACGGCATGCATGGACATGGGGAGCGTAAGCCATCGCATGGCTCTTTTTGCAAATGGCTTGGAAAGTTGGCCACAGAGATGAATTTACCAAAACAGGAGCAACAGGGTAGAAAAGAAGGGTGACGGTCACCTCTGCCTTGCATTAAAGCCAGGATGTAAGCAGGGAGAAAGCAGCCATCCTGGGCCAGGCAGGGGAAGCCATCTGCCTGCCCTCCCTTGTCCAGAGGCAAGGGGACAAGATCAGCACTGGAGGCAATTAACACTGAACAACTTGTTAATGATTTTACAGCAGGTTAAAGAAAATGCCTCAAATAAAACTACAGGAGACCTTCTATAACTCTACACGGCTGTAAATATGTATTAACTTAATTACTATCAGCAATTACAGCTCAGTTTGGAAACAGTTAAAGTGGGTGCACACAAAAAGGGATTATTATCCGTAGAAAATGAGTGTGAAGATAAAAGGGATTTATTTCACATTAGCTAACGAGCAGAGGCAGAGGTGCAGAAACGGCATCTCCCCCTGCTTTACAGTGCTCGTAAAGGGGACAGGGAGCAGCCAGGCTCTGTGTCCCAGGGCAAGCGAGGGCCACGTCTGTGCCTGGCGAGCTGAAGGGGTGGCACTTCCAGGAGGGTGGAAGGGAAAAGCCTGGCACCAAGTGAACTGCCTGCCCCTCCGACATGTGCCCACTGGAGTCACACCCTCGAGCTCATTTACTTCATCCTCAGCCGCTTCTTGCAGGGGCTCAGGACCAGCTCCCGCTGCCCACCCACTCTACTCCCAAATGTTGTTTCCCTCATTTTCTCCCTGGGCCTACGAGCTTGTATTGCTTACAGCTGCGGGAGCTGGTTGGACTTGTTCAGGGTGGAAGGTCTGTGTTTCACAGGCATCACATTTTGCCCAGAAATGCCTAAGCTGACCCCAAGAAGAGCTAGAAAAGCATTTATCCTTGGACCGAGCATCTGTGTCTCCTTTTCCTGGCTTTTTACAGTGGTTTCTAACCCCATCCCTTAAAGATAAATGCCTGATTTCCTGTTAAATGTGTCCTGATTCCCTTTCCTGGTTTTGAGGCTTGTTATAACATTCTCTACTAAATTCAGTATTCGTTCTGTTTCTTCTTCCTGTCGTGACTTTTAGATGTATGACCAAATGCTCATTTTTCAGGCTTGCGCAAAATCAGTTGAGCTCTGCAAGTCTCACTCCAGAATGCTCATTTCTGCCTTCAAATAATTTTTGTGACTCTCTTGGTACTCGCCAACATTTCAGCACGCTGTTTGCAGTGTGAGTACCAGAAGGTGGTAAGTGCTTTCCTGTGACAGCTCTCTCCTATCTGTCCCAGGACCTACTTGGTGTTTAGCCACAGCAGCATCACTCTATTGGAGCCAAATCCTTCCAAGGACCAGAAAGTCCTCAGTCCTCACCCTGAGCCATCCGTCACCTGCTGGTCCCCTCTCCCTGCCTCAGCTCCCCATCTCTAGCGCGATTAACATTGTCTTAAATATTCATTCCCCACTCTCACTGGCATGACTGAAAGCTGAATTCACAATTAAATATTAACTCATGTTTAAAGGCCAATCATTAGTCAAAAGCATTGGAATATTTTGCGTCTGTTTTCCATCTGCATCTGTTTGTGGCGAGCTGATGCCTGACTAAACCAAGCAGGGGTTGCTAGTGGTGGCCAGTGATGCGCAGAGCATTTCCCAAGCGCATCCCCCGGTGCCTGTGGCACATGTGGACTCCTGCTCCACAACCCAGACCTGGGTTTCAGACTCCCCCGGGGCAGCACTGCTGGGGTCTCCCAGGTTCCCTGGGCTGAGCCTGAAACTGCTCCCACTCTTTGAAGATGCAAAGTGCCCTTACTGTCAATCCCGGGCCTTTGAGACTGGGGAACAGAGCTGGAAACCTGGTGAGATAAAGCTGCTTTGTGGTCGCCAGTGCTTTTGTCATGCACCGAGGCTGCCAATACAATTGCAATATCCCTTATCAAGTCCTTAGCCCAACCTGCCTGTTTGGGGCCAGAAGGCAGAAACGCTGCCTGGGAAAGGTGCCGGACAAGGCTAACAGACCATTCAGTAGCCCCGAAAATGGAAAACCTAAAACCAGGCAGGCTTCAAGAATGGCGAAAGGACAGGGGGCATCTGGACCCCCATGATTTATCCTGACTTTCTAAACTTGGGCACGGGCAACTTTTCCAGGCTGGCTGCCTAAGTGTAGGTGCTGCTCTTCCTGGCTGCCACCCCAGGACCTGCCTTTTCTGAGGTCCCCAGCAGCCACCCACTGTGCTGTGAGCATCAGCACCCAGCTGAGCACCCACAAACGGAGGCACTCGGAAAACAAGGCCATTTCCACCCTGATAGAGTGAACTTACCAGCACCTGTAAATCACGGACAGGAACCCAGCAAGCTCTGGTTCTCCAGTGCGAGCAGAGATGATGTTTTACTGTCTTACAAACACATTTATCACTACAGAATATGACTTTTCCACATATCATCTGCTTTTCTTTCCTGATCTACTTCTTCCACCCCGAGCTGAGTTTACATGTGTTCAGCGCTGCTTTACAGATAATTATCCCTGCAAATGGCAACCTCTCCTGAAGGCTCCTGCCACCGTCTCTGGTAAGAAACCCGTCTGAGGAGGACCCCAGGTTTGGGCTCTGGAATGACATTTGGAGCAGTAGCAACGTTTGAACGCAAAGGTATTTCCTTCTGAGAAAAAAAAAAAAAGGACCCTTCAACTTGTTTTCTCTCCCCCATGCCCCCCTCCTGCAGGAGATATTCGCCAAGACTCACAGATGGGATCGTTTACAGTTTCCTTTTGAGCCGCCTTGGCCCTTTCAGGTTTTGTTTATTCGAGCTGGGCTCTCAAACAGGGGAGGGTGGGACAGGGAAGGCCTCCCTTCCATATTCCGATTTGGGTTGGGGTTGCTCAAGTTCCCCATCTGACAGAAGATGATTGATGAGAACGATGCCAGCTGCATTGGGAGGGTTTGGAGGCCAGGAAGCTCTGCTCTTTGCGGGGCCTTAAATCCCGGTTGTCGGAGCAATGCGGGGAATGGCATCCCGGGGTAATTACAAACTGACAACAGGAAAAGCCATTGAAAATGGCAGGCACTCTGGTGTTGCGGTGGGACGGCTGGAGGGGTGGTTGGTTTTTTTTTTTGTTTGCTTTGCTTGTGAAAACACGCACACGTGGTCCCGAGCTGAGGTCAAAATGCGCTTACAAAAAGCAGGGTCTAGAGAGGATGGGGAGATCTGCAGCAGAAAATCGCCTGAAAAGCTGCTGGAAGAGCTGGGGAGTGCCCCAGAGAGAAGAAAGTCATGGCTACATGCAAAATCTTTGGCAATTATCCTGGCGGCAGTGGGATAAATACACACTTGTTAAGAGCATGAAACCAGCTGGCGACAGTGCTGGTCCACCCTGATGGCCCTTGCTGGCCAGAGCTTCCCGTAGCCTCCTCTCCTGCGAGCAGCTCTCATTGCACGGGTGTCAGCCTCAGTCTCCCCAAACCAAGGCTTGGAGGGAAAGGCCTCCAGGAGAGGAGGAGATCCCCATTTGACTCATGGGCCCAGGCGGCAAGGATGGGAGGCACGGGGGACTGCCATCGCATATGAGTCAGGTCGGTGGCCCTGCCCTGGGTGCACAACTTGATCAACAAAGGTCTTCAGGGGACATTTACGGGGAAGCTAAACTCTAATCTGGTCTGGCACGTGTGCCAGGAGTGGCTTTCAGCAAAAAAGATTCAGCAGCCTCCCTTGTCATGCCTGATTTGAGCAGGTCAGGGCTCCCAAAGCGGCGAGGAGTTGAGGGGTGTGGGACTGACCAGGGCTGTGTGAGACGGGGATGCCTGTGCCCACGCTAGAAGCTACTACGTCGGGTACTGGGTCCAGTTTCTTCTTTTCAAACTGGAATGGGCTGGCACCACTTTTCCTTGCTGCTGCTGAACAGACCTGTCCTAGTGTTGCCCTTGGTGAACTACAGGGTGTGTGACCTGGGTTGGGTCTCCAAGAGCTTTATTCAAAGCTGTAAGCACCCCGAAGCCTCTAGACTGGAAATTTAACAAAACTAGGAGAGCTGAGCTAGAAGAAAGCAGCCAGGGGTGAAGCAAGGCCCTAAACTAGATGCACTTAGAGTAGCCACTCCAGTTAGACTGGATGACTCCATGGGGCTGGGATGGGAAGGAGGGGATTTCCCCTCCCTCCGCCTGTGCTGCTGATTTAAATCCAACCACAACTGAGCTAATAAGAGATACCACCCGGCAGCTGCCTGGTGACCTGTATGCAGTGAGTCAGTGAGCTCTGGCCACACAGCCCTGCAGACATCGGCAGCAGAGGAAGCCTGGGCTGAAAAGCATATTTTCTTTGGGAATGTGCTGTCATTTGTGTGAGCCCTGCAGCACTCCCCGCACGCCAGGTTGGTAGTGCTGATTTAAATCCAACCACAACTGAGCTCCAGTGCTGCAGATGCATCCCAGGATGCAGTGATGTTGCACACCAGTGCTGCAGATGCATCCTGGGATGCAGCTCTGCCACCCAGCACAACAGCAAGTGTCTGTGTGTGCTGCAGATGCATCCCGGGATGCAGTGACACTGCACACCAGTGCTGCAGATGCATCCCAGGATGCAGTGATGTTTTTTTCGGCTGCGGAGCAGCATCAGTGGGAGTGGGTAACTGGAATAGCTGTGATTAAAGGGGAGCCAGTGCCTTGTAACGCTGCTGAGCAATCTGTAATCAGCAGAAGAGAGTCGTGGTGCTGCGGCTGGTCAGGCTGAGCCTGTAGCGGCTTGGGCATATTCAGAACAGCCTTGGTGACAATGGGGTTACTCACGTGGGGCACAGTAAATATTTGAATACAGGGACAGTTCCCCAGTGTCTCATGGACCTAACAAACAGAGGAGGATTTGAGGAGACATTTGAAGAGCAGAGCAGATTTTTTATGAGGAACTTCCTCTCCTGGGCAGATGAGAGAAAAGGGGATAAAGCCAAGCAAAAACACACGGCTGCTTATTTACCACTTATATTCAGGAGAGCTGAGCCATACACACCTCGCACTGTGCAGGGGCTGCACAAACACATGAG
>NW_009227454.1:0-691 GCF_000690835.1 Fulmarus glacialis | reverse complement strand
CATAGTCAGAACAGCCTTGGTGACAATGGTGTTACTCACGTGGGGCACAGTAAATATTTGAATACAGGGACAGTTCCCCAGTGTCTCATGGACCTAACAAACAGAGGAGGATTTGAGGAGACATTTGAAGAGCAGAGCAGATTTTTTATGAGGAACTTCCTCTCCTGGGCAGATGAGAGAAAAGGGGATAAAGCCAAGCAAAAACACACGGCTGCTTATTTACCACTTATATTCAGGAGAGCTGAGCCATACACACCTCGCACTGTGCAGGGGCTGCACAAACACATGAGGAGACTCAGGTCCTGCCCCAGAGTTTCCAGTCTAAGATGAGGAATTAAAAAAAACCCCAAACTCGGAGGAGTAGCAGCTCTGAAATCTCTCTGCAGCTCTCCATCTGGTAAAAGAAGTGCGGACAGGGGCATGTTCTCTCCACATCAGCTGCACAGTGAGAGCGGCTTAGATGAACTCTCCTGGCTGGTAATAAAATGATTTTACATATGTAGGAAGCAGGATGTGCAAAGCCCAGGAGTCTGATCTTGTTTCTGAGATCAAACAGAGTCTTATTGTACAGGGGTGTGGAGCTGATGTAACTGTCTAGTGTGCCGGACACAATCGCCGTGGTTACGCAGCTGGACCGGAATAAAGCAAGTCTGTATCTGAACTCATTAATTTTTACAACCAACTGAACCGC
>NW_009227453.1:7811-9779 GCF_000690835.1 Fulmarus glacialis | reverse complement strand
GAAAAGGAGCTGAGCCCCGGCACCCCCCTCCCGGGGCCCACCCGAGCCCACCCCACAGGCCGGCAGACCCCAGTCCTGTCTGCGCGGGCGTGAGCGTGGGCACGGGTGTGTGAACACGTGTGTGTGTGTCCGTGTGCATGCACACGCGTGTGTGCAGGTGCGTGGGCATGGGCGCGTGTGCATGTGCGTGCACACGCGTGAGAGTGCATGAGCATGCCAGCGTGCATGTGCTTTTGTGTGTGCATGCATGTGTGCATGTGCATGTATGTGCATGTATGTGCATGGCTGTGTGCATGTGTGCATATGCCCACATACATACGCATGTGTGCGCATGCATGTGCCTGTGCACGTACGGGGAGGGCAGCTGCAGCGTGTCTGGCAGCAGGCAGAGCGGCTGCAGGAAGGGCTCTGGTGCCAGGGGAGCTCCCATGGGACGTGGGCTCAGGCCCCAGCTCTGCACCCATCCTGCATCCCCACGGGTGGGTGCCAGGACGAGCTCCCAGCTCTCTTTTCCTCCAGACCCCATCCCCGCGGGATGATGCCGTGGGAAAGGGAGGCAGACCAAGCCTGAAGACGGGACCCATTTGCCAGTGCGTTTATGCCCAGAGCCCAGGGCAGCATGCACGTGCCATGCTCTCAGCGGGGTTCGTTCGCTGCAGGCTTCCCTTGTTTCGGCGCAGCGTGGCGATGCCTTGGATGCTCTTTTGCTCTTCCCCATGCCCAGATGGACAGTGGCTTTTGCAGCCCTGCTAGTCTCCTGCTGCGTGATACGTATGACCATCCCCGTCGCTGGGTCTGGATCTGCTTGGCAACAGCTAATTTTACTATCGAGTCAAATTCCTCTTTTATTTGCTCTCGGTGGCAGCAAGCCTTTTCATCACAGATGCTATCTGGGCAATGCAGAGTGACAGAGGTGATAAATCATATTGCCGCTGTCTCCTTGTCCAGTAAACACCGCCATAAATTCCTTAATCGTATTTTTTGTACGGGGAATTACAGACAAACTCTGCACACAAAGATCACCTGCCTCTGCCGCTGGGCTCGGGCACCGAGCTCAGACTCGGGGCCATTTCCAGCTGGCGTTTGGCTCTTTCCAGCAGCACCACGCTGTGTTGAGGAGCCCAAACCAGAATATTTGTTCCTGCATCATCATTATTAAAGCTCTTCTCACCACTTCACTGCATATTTTGCCTCCATTTATCCCCCATTGAGGGGTTTGGGAGGTTAAGGCGAAGTCTTCAGAGGTCCCTCTGCCTTTCTGCCGGCTCACGGCCATCCCGGCTTCCTTGGCTGGTCTCAAACCACCTCCGAGTTCCTTTCATGTTTTAACTATTAATATTTAACCTATTTATTCCTAACATTTTGCCCTGTTTCTGGGGAAATCCCAGCCCTCCAAACTTCAGCCACCCAGTCCCAAACCCCGGGGGCGACGCGGGGGAAGCTGGCTTTATCATCCAGGCAGTGATTTTGCCTGCCCTACGAGAACCTGCCCTGGCAGATCCACGGACCACCTTACACAGCACCGCTCCCACGCACAGCTCATCCACTCTCCGTGGAGTAAAACCCGGATTTCTGAAACCATCACGTCTCAGTTTTGCCCCCCCTGGGGGTGTGAGGAGCTGGGGGCACTGGGATCCCCCTTTCCTGCCGCTGCCTGATACGACCCTTCCTCTGCAAACAGTTTGCTGAGGCTGGGGGGGGCGATTTTGGCTTTTGCAGACCCTGGAGGGACACGATCCTCCAGGATGCTTGCAGGAAACCTTACACGAGTGGGTTAGTGCCACATGGAGAGAGCCCAAGGCCATGTCCAAAGTCTCAAGCGAAGCCCATCTGCTCACGCAGAACATGGCAAGGAGTGGGGGGAGAGGCTGGGCAAAAGCTAATTACGCCGGGGAGGGCATGCTGCCGGCGGGGGGGAAAGCAAAGGCAAGTTCTCGGGGTCGGCAGCCGGGTCGAGGAGGCCGTGGG
>NW_009227453.1:7465-7665 GCF_000690835.1 Fulmarus glacialis | reverse complement strand
TGGGAGCTCGCAGGAAACAGCTCCTGCTCCCACAGCCCCGGCCTCTGCAGCGGGGAGAAAGGGAGCGAGAACACCCTGCCATCAGGGACGGCCGGACAGACCCACCGCCGGACAGACCCACCCTAGCGGGGTGAAACCCTCCTGCTCGGCATCGCCGTGAGGAGCCCAGGCATATGGTGAGCCTTCGCTGGTGGAGAACA
>NW_009227453.1:0-7224 GCF_000690835.1 Fulmarus glacialis | reverse complement strand
GGGGATTGCCGCCGATTGCGGCTCTGCTCAGCGGTGGGAAGAGAGGGAGGTGCTGGGGGAGAAAGACCGAGCGGTGGGGAGGGAGAGAGAGGCAAGCACCCAGGGAGGAAGGGATGGAGAGGAGGGAGGAATGCAAAGACAGGGAGAGCGCCGGGAAGCAGCACCGCTGGCCAGGAGCCACCCAGCAGATGGGGGGTTCATCCCCCCCTGCCCAGCCCCCCGGGAGGAGATCCCACCCAGATGCGCCGCGAACTTTTTTGCTTTGGGAGGAGGCTCGGCCGAGGCGGTCGCGGAAAGCAGATTCAGGGTGGGGGGGAAACACAAGGGGGTCTGTTCTCAGCCCTGGGTGGCCTCGCCGGGGTCAGGCAGGGGCAAGGAGACGCTGTCTGAGCTCCAGGAGCCTGTTGGGGAGCGATGCTGCTGAAGAGGGGGGGGGCGAGCACCCCGTGCCCTGTGTGAGCTGGGGGGGTGAGGGGCTTGCACCCAGCGTATCACGGGGACAAGAGCGAGCGGAGGCCTGCATTCACTGCATCTGCTGCAGCGGGCATCTTGGGGTGCAGCGTTTCGGGGCTCGCGCTCCCTGTTGGGGCTGTAATTCCCCCTTTGTTGTGTGCTGCAGTACATGCCGGAGCGGGGCTGGACAGATCCATTTTATTAAGCTGATCAGAAAGAGCAGAGATGGAAGAAAACCTGTTAGATCCCAACTCCCTTATCTCCCTTCGTTAGTGCTTGCTAATTCTCGATGGTGTATCTCCTACCGCCTCATCCAGCCTGTCTTTAAACCTTTCCAGCGACAGGTCTTTCATCGCTTCCCTGGGGAGGCTGTTGCACGACTGTGAGATTTAATAACAACACAAATACCCTGAGCTCTGACATAACTCTTACACAGCCAGGGATCTTCCAGGGCTTCACAAAGGAAAGCAGCTCTGTTTTCATTGGGAGGGAAAAGGGAACAGAAAAAAATGAAATTATTTGTCCACTGTCACCCAAAAAGTAGCAGCAGAGCTGGGAATCAAGCCCAGGTCTCCCGAGTCCCAGTCTGGTGCTGTAACTACCATGTTTTAAGACAGTCTGATCTGTCTAATCCCCTTGGATCACTTAAGACCAGCTAAGCTACCTTGTAGATCATGTTTTTGATCAATTTTCCGCTGATTTTTGTTCATGGGGTGGGCATCAGTTTTGAAAGAACATGATAATTCAGCAGCCTGGATCATGCCTTGGAAACTGGGCTTTGTCCACCAAAGACATCGTGTGAGGGCTCTCGCAGGGAAGACATCTGGTGCCCCAGCTGAGCTGTCGTGTATTTAAGGCCAGGACTAGCACATCTGCAGCATTATTAACGTAGATTACAAAATAATTGCAGGGCAACCGATCAAGCCTAGTCTGAAACGGCTCCAGTATTAATGTCCTTTTTAAATGGGAGCCCTGCAAGAAGCAAATTCTCAGTTAAGAAGTGAGGGTCTGTCAGAACCAGCCTCTTGGTCTTTGCAAAGTGACTGGATGCATCTTCTTTTTCATACAGCTCAAAACTAGGTTCCTGACCTTTTTTGGTAAACAAAAATCCCACGAGACTTCTCATTAGGGAAGGGAGTTCCTCTTCTGGTTTCCTTCAGCGAATCAGTCCTGTGAGCCTACAACTACCCCCTCCGGTCCTACATGGCGATGGAGTTTTTCTTTTCCTTTTTGCCCATCCTCAGCTTTTGCAGGGTCGTTGTCCATTGTCAGGCAGCTGCCATCTTCCCCCAGAGGTGTCTGCCTTTCACTTCCCAGTTAAGTCATTTTTAGCTGCCATCTGGGGGTGTTGCAGAGCTTACCTAGCTGTTCGCAAAAGCTCTGGGATGGAAAACATTAAATCTGGGCGAAGGGATTATTGCAATCAATATTAAGCACACTTTAGACATATTTCTCACTCCTCTGGTGTGCCCATAACCCTCTCCATATGGCCAGCTCAAGGGTTTTCAGACACAAGGAGCCTCAGCAACCTCTGATGTGCCTCTCCAGGGCTTGCTTTTCCCAGCACACTCGTTGCTCCACTGAAATCCCGTGGCCTGGCAGGGCACCAGATCCTATACCGGGCTGTATGGCATCTTGGATCCTAAAAGGGAGGATGGAGGTGAAGGCTGAAAATAGACAGGGCAGCTCAAAAAGAATGATCTTTCGAGAGATTTAACCTCTGAATATGATTTTGGTGGCTTTTTTTTGACACAATCTGCATTCGGACAGCAAAGGCAGGAGGACACAGCAGCTCTCACAGGGGTGGTGCGGAGGCAGGGACCGTGGGAAGTGGCTGTGCTGTGTTTTGGGGTGCCTGGAACAGGACTCACTCCTGCTCTTGCTGCGTCTGCAGATGGCGAAACAGCGGCAGCTCTCAGGAGGGGCTCTCTCAGCGCTCAAGAGGTGGGCTAACCCCCATAGGAAATGCCAGTCCAAAGTCTGGTGTTTTACAGGTGGTATTCCACGAGAGGAGATTAGCCAACATAACATTTACAGGTTAGGTTTGGGGAAAGACGAAATTACAGGCAATTACAGCTCCATTAATTGGAGCACAATAAAAGGTGAGTTTCTAGAATAGGTTTCGGAAGAGTAATCAAAGACATGGTGTTGGGAAGCAGAATAAAATGCAGCGTAGTTTTAACACAGATCATGTCAAGTTGGCTCAGTATCTTCCTTGGATATGATAACTGACTTCTGAAACAACAGGGCCTTGTGAATCTGGATTTAAGGAAAGCACTTGATACAGTGCCGCAAGGAAATTATTATTTTAGGTGGAGACAGGAAAGAGGATAGGGAAAAGACAGCGAAGTGGAAGGAGGACACTTGGATCCTTCCACAAGGATCTAGGGTCTGAACTTGTTAACAGTCCCTTTAGAAATCAGGACATCTGCCCACGGTGAGAAAAAACAGATCAGCAAACAGGGAGAGGAGACTGGAGTCCTAGAAATGGCTAAAGCAGAGTTGTGCCAGAGCAGGCACTTGGGGAGCTGCAACACGAAGCTGCTGTAGCCTGGAGGGAGCTCAGCAAGTGGAGGGCACTGAAGAAGAAAGAGCATCTAGGATTTCTGGCAGAGGTGACAGAGGAAGAGCACATCAGGCCAGATGTTTTCAGGGGTGCCAGAGAAGTATTCGTACCAGAATACAAAGGTCTGAGATCTCCTTCAGTGCGGTGCCTCCAGGCCAGCTCACCTACTTGCTGGTGAGCCACCAAGGTGGCTGTAGGAACAAAGAACCCACCTTATGAGAACAGATTAAAAGGAATTGGCTTCTCCTGCGAAAAAAAGACTGATAAGGGACGTGATTACTTTTTGTGAATCCCTCTGAGAGGCAAATATTACGGTGGGAGAAGAACTAGGAACATAATGCCAGTATAACGGTAAATGGATATACATTTATGTTGGAAACCTGAAGGTGAGGTTTCCAGGTAGAGCATGGTTTACAGAAGAGACTACAGAAAAACTGAAAAGGGGAGGGAAGGAGCGTGAACTCCTATTTGCCTATTGTGCTTGTTTGCACCAGGTTTATATTGCTCTTAATTAGTACCCTGCTGCAGAGCCTCCAAGTCTTTCCCCAGTGAAGCAGTTTTGCCTGATGTCCAACCTGAACCTCCCAACCTGCAATTTTTGGCCATTGCTGCTTGCTCTGTGATCTGGCACTACTGAGAAGGATTTGTCTCTGCCTGGAAAAGAGGCTCTTCTCATCCTCCCAGCAGGCTTTCTGCTGTATTTGCTGTATCTGAGCTCCTAGCAAGACAGGAGATCCCAGGGAGCGGAGACTCCCTTCAGACCATGATTTTGAATGGATGCCATTAAACATGGCCACGGTCCCAGGAATGGGCTGCTCCGTGCTTCAGTTTCCACTTCTGGAAAAGGGATGAATCCCAGCAGCATCCTCCTGCCCCATCTGGCCCCTCGCTGAGGGGCAGGGACTGGGGACCAGCCCAGTCCCCTTCGCCCCTGGTCCTTCCAGGGCCATGCACCTCCTCCTCAGGGGCGGCACGCCGAGGCAGGGCTGAAGGTGGGAGAGCAGAGCGGGTGGGCAGGGGCTTCCCTCGGGCTCCCTCCTCGCTCATGCGGGTCCTCCATTGTTGCCCTGACAAAGGCAGCCCTGTTCCTCCCCACAACTATTCCTTGTCAGCATCCCTCAGCATTTCGGCTGCAGATTTCCTGCCCACTGGCAGCTTTTCAAGAGGCAGCCCAGGCGCAGAACGTGGATGGAAAGCGGATTAGTGGGGCAGGCTGGTGGAAGGTAGCTCTGTGCCGTGGGGTGTGGGCAGGGGCAGGTCCGTGTGGTAGGGCTGCTCTCCAGAAACCTGATGAGCAGGGTAGTGGTGTCCACACGAAGTGGCCCGGCTGCTCCTCCCTGGAGTCCTCCATCCTGCGTCAAGGCAGCAGGGACGTGCCCTGGGTCCCAAATACTGGGGAGGTCAAGTGGTTGGATTGAAGCCACACAAGGAGCCAAGATCTGAAGTTGAATTAGGGTCTTCCATGGCTAAAGCTGGAGCCGTGACCACCAGGCTTGCTCCACCATCCCTCCCAAACTGCAGCTCGCTGTTTCTTTCCATGCTGAAGCAGCACTGGGGTTGCTGTGCCTCCTTCCCTTGGTTCTGGTTTGACACCGACTCTGCACCACGCTTTATTTCATGGTGTGGCTTGGCCATGAGGCCCCAAGGCTGCAGAAACAGGGGCCAGCTGGGCGGTGAGCTGGGTGATTCCCAGGCTCAGGAGACAGGCTCTTCCAGCTCCTCTTCACCTCCTCCCCACGCAGTCCTGCTGAGAGAGACCATGGGCTGAGCTGGCCATGGAGCTGGAGGGTCAGCGGCTGTCCCGTGTGTGTAGGCTGCGCTAATCCTGCACATGGTCTTGGGGACATCAGTCCCCACAGCAATCGGCTTAGCTTGACAGCCTCTCCAAGGTGTTGAGCCCCTGCCTGTGCCTCGCCGTGCTGCCGGGGATACTCTGCATCCTCCCAGGATGGAGGAGGAAGGGGCCCGGATCCCCCACACACCGTGCTTTGCCTTTGGGAAAGCCTCTTGCAATGGTACAGTGATCCCAGCAGTAAATATACACTTCACAGGGCTGCTAATGGGAACCATATGGCAGAGAGGGGCCTCTCACCCTCCGCAGTCACGCTGCTTTCCTGTGCCGGAAACCCATCGGCTTTCGGAGAGGCCATTAGCCAGCGCCGGGCGGGGGGCCCGCTGGGAGCAGGCTGGCTCGGCAGTGAGGGCAACCCGGGCAGCCCCGCTGGTGAGGGGAAGGGGGGAAAGGCTCCCCGCCCCCGTCCCGGCTGCGGGAAATGTGATGCTTCAGAGGCAGGTCGGGGGGATTGGGGAATTTCCTTGAGGGGCCACCCCAGATGCTTCCCTCTCCCTACATCTGCCCCCAGGCTCAGGCAGGGAGGTGAGAGGGGATGGGAGAGGCTGCTAGGCAAAAGCTCTCTGACCGAGCAGCTTCTGGGATGAACGTTGTCTTCCTCAGCCCAAACTGCTCCCCGTTCGGTGCTAAAAGACCATAGCACCTCTCTAGCTGCTCTCACACGGCAGCAGGCACACGTCCCCTGCAGATACCAGACAAGCTCCAAACCCCAAGGTCCTCAGTCGAACACCAGCCTGCTGAGACCACCAAAAAAACCCCCAGAGCAGGACCGGCAGCTGCCTGCGATGACCTGCGGGCAGGCAGAGCTGGCAGCTCGGGCACCAAGTGCATCCTGCGGGCTGCGGTGCCACCTCTCTGGAGCACACCGAGATCCACCTCCCTCTGTGTCTGCCATGCTGTGGCCACCAGCGCTGCCATCAGAGGCTGCTCTGTCTCCCTGGGTAGACAGCACAAGCCCGGATCCCTTGGAGAAAGGGTTTTTTGTCTACACTGGCCCTCAGATGCTCCCCGCCGGGGCAGGGAGGGCGGGGGAGGGAGTTTTTCTTGTCCTGAGCCTGAAATTGCTGGCTGCATGACTAGGAAAGGGACAGTCCTCAGTCCTGCTCTTCCCAGGCTGTATAGATGGCTAAGAGCCTTAGGGAACAGAGGTTTGGAGAAGTCAGGTTTAGCAGTTACGGTGTCAGCCTCCACCATGCAGACTTGGACTTGGCTTTCTTGCTTTGTCACAGATGCCCTCTGCGCTCCTCAGAAAATCAGCGACCCCCTGCACGCTGGAGGGTTGCCCTAGCAATAGTGAACGTTTCATAACACCAATGTGGCAGCATGTCCTTAAGCGAAGCCTGTGCTACTGGGGTTCCTCCGCTCATTGAGGCTTGTGTTGACTGCCTTGGGCTCAAATCCCATCCTGTGCAGACTAATGCCTCCTTGGATGAGCGATGACAGCAGCTGAGAGCCTCCTAGAAACTCTCCTGCGGTTTTTAACTTGTTCTGTTTCCCTTATCGCTTCAGCACACCCTTCCCCTTTGTCCTTAAGCGAAGCCTGTGCTACTGGGGTTCCTCCGCTCATTGAGGCTTGTGTTGACTGCCTTGGGCTCAAATCCCATCCTGTGCAGACTAATGCCTCCTTGGATGAGCGATGACAGCAGCTGAGAGCCTCCTAGAAACTCTCCTGCGGTTTTTAACTTGTTCTGTTTCCCTTATCGCTTCAGCACACCCTTCCCCTTTGAGATTTCTTGCCTCCTGTTTTTTTAAGGACATTTGGCAACTTCTACTCACATGCCTGTAGGGCAGCGACACCGAGGGGACCTCTCGTTTGAAACGAAGGCTGGGAGAGCGTGGGCACGAGGCTGCAAGCAGGGTATATGCATGGAGGGGAAGGTGTTCAGAGGAAGGAGACCTGGAGGATGGGGCTGGATGGAGAACATCAAGCCATAGGATAAGTGGGACGGCATTGAAGGGAAGAGGGTTTGGGGGCAAGAGAAGTGAAGGAACAAATAGTAGGTGGAAGGAGACAGGGAGCGTGTGTGTATGGGGAAGGGCAAGAGGGGGATGATGGAGAGACTGGGGAAACCGAGGGAAAGTAGGTGGCTGGGGTAGGGGAGGAAGATGAGCTGTGAGGGAAGAGGAAGGGAAGCTGGGGGTGGAGAGATGCTTGTGGCAAAGGCAGGGGAGAGGGTGAAAGGCAGGTGAAAAGGAGGAGGGGTTGTGCATCCGCATTAGAGGCGTGCATGGGGTAGGGACCAGAGGGGTTTTCTGGGTTCCTCAAGTTCCCCTCGGGGTCTGCGCTGGGCTCTAGGCACCATATAGACCCCGGCGACGTGAGAGGGAAGGTCCCGTCCCAGGGAACAGGGGG
>NW_009227452.1:32323-33316 GCF_000690835.1 Fulmarus glacialis | reverse complement strand
AGAGCGCTGCCCGCGGAGTTCGGGGAGTGTTTCGGCTGAGCGTGCCTGGAAAGCCCCGTCCCGCCTGTTGTGTGTAAAGCACAATGGGTAAAAGGCACAATGCACCTTTTGGGTTGACTAGTAATTAAAAAGCAGTGTTCCTTCATATAAAAGTGCGCGCTTTTTTCCCTCTGATATTGCAGGATTCCCATTACAATTCCCTGTTGAGACTCTCCAGGATGAAGTGTTAGTTTTTTCCAGAGTTCAGCCATAAGGAATGGATTAAGGAGGTAGGCACAGGCACACAAAGGTGTTCAGACGAGAGAAAATTTGCTGTAATTTCTAGCAGAAAGTGTAGTCCTGTTTATACACAGGTAAATCAAGCACAATTCTAATTTGTTAATATGGCAGAATTATACTTTACATTTATATGTAGAGAAAACTGCCAAATTGGAAATACCCAAACTACCATCTGTTATTACTGTCTCACATTAACGTTGAGGACAGCCATGGCTGTGCTCTGCCAGGTGGAATATAACAGTCCCTGCCCCCATTTAACTTGATGGAAACAAAGTGAAAAACATGTACTGTTTTCCTGTCACCCACCTCCGTTTTATTTATTTTATAACTAGTAGTGATTTGAAAAGGAGATTAATTTTAGGTATGTTTATGGTGCCTTCTTAAAACAGATAGCATTTTGAAAGGGAGGGAAAGTCGGATTGATGTTTGCGTAGGGCTGCTTTTTTCCCCTGATCCTAATCTTTGATATAGTATGTAGGGTGACATAAAGAGTGCTGGGTAATGTAAAAGAAATGACCCAGGAACTGTAGAAATTAAGTGTAAAAAATGGATGAAAAAAGTGAGAGAGCACACAGCTCAAAGTTTGGGGGGTTTAGAGGGTGTAAGAAAGTGTGAATTAACCATTCTCAACTTCAAACAGAAAGGGGATGCCTTTCTTAGAGCTATCCTATGGGAATGGCAGACCAGGAATCCCTTTATATCTTTGTCATCTTT
>NW_009227452.1:29066-32292 GCF_000690835.1 Fulmarus glacialis | reverse complement strand
AGAAAAGTGCTTGCATGAGATGAAATACTGAAAGTATCACTTAAACAATCAGAGCTGCCTAAGACAGTTATATCACATGCTATTTTAAAAAGTTGCCCTGGATCATGCATCTTACGTATTTAAAAATAACAACAAAAAAAACCCCACTCTTTTTTTTCTGTGTGTCTTTGCCTTTGAGGAATGATTCTTCATAGTCCTTTTTAAACTCCATCATGAGAGTAAACTGTCACTTGGAGGACACTGGTATGTCACACTCTGTTGCCTGTGCTTGTAACTTTGTCATTAGTGCTTTTCGCTGCAAATTCCAAGAACACACAATTTAGGATTGCTAATAAAAAACTTACTGTCAGATTTGTTGGGCAAAATACTAGAGAAAGGACTGGTGCACCTGGGATAGTATTTTCTTCAGCACCTCAAATCAGTATGAGGAGATGAAGATGTGAGAGGAAAACTCAGATGAAGGTGGAAAACTGGAAACCTTTAGCAGTGTGTATGACAAAGCACTGCTTCCATAGGTGGCTCTGTGAGTGAGTCTTTTTTAATCTGTTATGAACAGATCTTTTCAGAGTGTTTCGGTTGCAAAACATCCACAGCACGAAAAGATGCATTTTGAAAGGTGTGATGTCATGATTACTGAAAAAGGAGTAAGTTATTAATTAGACTTTGTGTCACGGGTCAGTTACCTTAGAAACATAAGACTGAGAAAGGAACTATCAGAAAATGGTGAAGAGGAGTGGTGAATAAAGTCATATGATTTACAAACCTCCTTCACACAGACGTCCAAAGTGAGGGCTCAGATAGGAACCTTGCTTGATTTATTAGGAGGGTATGCAAAGGTTTCCCTTGCCTTATTTATGGCACTCAAGATCTTTTCATCTAACCAAACTGACTATGATTCAATGCATGAAAGTCCATTTTTAAGGGAAAATGTTGAGATTGACAGATCATCTTTTAGCTGACATTTGGAGTTGAACTGTCTTGCTCTGGAGCATTTGTATGTGACTATCATGGAAACTGATGAATTCCCGTAGTCATTTGAGGAGTCCCTCAGGTGAACTCATTCCCTCTTCCACAGCAACTGTTTTCACCCAGGCCATACACCCCCATTAATTCCTCAGCATGTTTTCATTTCATCCTCCTTTCTCAGTGGATTTTTCCTTTGTTTTAATCTTCTGCCTTGATAGTTTCATCATATTAGTTTCTTTGCCCCTCTTCACACTCCCATCTTTGGTTCTTTATCACTCTTTCTATCTCTGAGCAGTCACAGATATTTTGCATTGCTTTCTGAATGTTCCCACAGCTGAATAGTGGGAAGTGATCTTCCGCTGCCTCTGCTGCCTCCAGCTGAGAGAAGCAACAGGTTGCTGGGCTACCTCTACCATTCTGCATGTGCAGAATAGTGGGAGTGTTTTGGGGGGTGGAATATCTCTTGTCAGCAGTAGTGCTCCTTTGCTTTCCTTTCCAACTCCTTTTCCAGCTCCTGTCTTTAGAGGGGGGGGGGGAGATCCTTCTCTCTCCCCATCACAAGGGGAGGAATCCTTAAGATCTCATGTTTGCTGGCTGCAGAACTGTGTGAAATGCAGTTCCAACAAAATTGCAGCACTGATATGTTAGAGGGCCAGCTTCCGTGGTAGGAGCATACAGCGTTCAGCTACTAAATAAAGTTTAGTTCCTGTTAACTCACCTGTGGCATAAATTACATTGAAGAAAATGTCCACACTGTGTTTATACAGATTTTTAAGCCCAGTTCTTTTGCTATCATTAGAAATTCAGCTGTTACCTCAGTGTAATTTCTGAACACTTCTATCTTCTTCCAAGTCATCATTCAGCTTGGTTCACATTTCCAGTCCCTTCCCCTCCCCAGCCCCTTGTTTACCTCTGAAGCATGCTATGCATTATAATGACCCCTGCTCCCAGGTCTCTATAGTAATGACTGTTTACAGGGTCTGAATAACTGCCTTAATGAAAGAGAGTCCTGCATGCTGATCTTAGCAGGTGGCATTGTATGTTTGTCTGGAGACGCATCAGAAGAGGAACAACAGGGGTGTTTTGTTACAAAACAGAGTTTAACAGAACTGGGGAGAGCAGGATGTATTGGGCTTAGCTGTCTGCTAGCTCTCTGGAAGAGCTGTGTGAACCCCATATCCTAGACTTTGGGGCACAGAATGGGTGAATGTCCCTGTAGTATTACTTGTCTGTCTTTATGTGCTATTGAGTGATCTTTGCAATCTGGGACTCTTGTACAAAAAGCTTTGTAGAAACACGGTAGAAACAAACAAAAAATATCTGTGTGTCCCCAGTATTATGCTACTGGAAGCAATGGTAATTTTTTTTAAAGCTCTGAGACTAAATATAAAAGATTACTTGTGATGGCATTTCCTGGAGATTTCTGGCCACTTACACACAGCCTCAGTGGTCACAAATTCCTCAGGAAATGTGTGTGCCCACAAGGTCATCAAAAAGAGTTTGGTTTTTGCCTTTTATGAGAAACTTTTGACTTCAGTAAGTAAAGAAGACATAGGGGAAATACCTCAGCACAGCTTTTCCTGCACATGACATTCAAAACAACTAGTAATTGCTGCTAATATGCAAAACCTTGTATTGTTTTCACATTTTCTAATTAATACTAGAATAACTTTTATTTAAAGCTGACTGTGCCTTGGAGAAGCATTTGCAACACTTGTAGGCTGAAGTGCTCAAAATGTTGCTCTGAAAGTAGCTGTGGGTTTTTAATATCACCTCTTACACTCTCAGTGAAATTGAGAGAAGAGCTTTCTATTCCAGTTGGTTACGCTTGTCTTGACTGTGTAAAGAACTTTGTGCACAAAAGACATCTGGTACTTTGTTACAGAGACAGTATGATATACTTTGAGCTAGGTCACTGTTTCTGAACAAAGTCAACATCATTTCCTTAAAAATAACTCTGAAGTGCATAAGAAGCACAAGTGATAAATTAGTATGCTTTATTTGTGTATTTAGAGCTTGACAAAGAACATTTGACCTCGGCATGAGTGTAAGAGGAGTGATACAGAGACATCTTCTGTACTTAAGCCAGTGACAGTATTTTCAACTTTCCACTCCTGTTTACAACCTGACAAGCTCCCCTTACTCCTTGCCCCTGGGGTCTGTGTTCCTTACAGCAGGAAAAAGAAACTTTTAATACTAATATTTCTCTGCCAGTATTACCCTTTAAACAATTATTCGGAAGGGAGAGGGGTGGGTTAAT
>NW_009227452.1:297-29035 GCF_000690835.1 Fulmarus glacialis | reverse complement strand
TTCAGCAGGGCACTAAAACATATGCCTAACTTCAAGTATATCAGTAGCCTAAATCTCACAGCTCCTTGCTTGGGTAAGTCTTCTCAAGTGAATAAACAGTGCAGGTTCAACTGCTAGAGGTAGTTGGACTGGAAGCCAACTGGCTTTAGGATCAGACTGAGTCAGGGCCTATCTGGCTGCAGGCTGTAGCTCCAGATTGGCAGAATATTGGGCTGTGAATTCAAGCTCTGAACACGTACCAGAAGTGGCTGAGAAATGCTCTGGTGGAGTGCTAACTGTTTTATAAATGCTGCTAATGAAAAATTGTGTTTGAAGTGTCGCTGGGAGGTCAGTGGAATTTCTCACCTCCTCTTCCACTTATATTTTGACTGTGTGCATGCTAAATGAAAGAGATCTATCTAGAGAGGCAGATTGACTGCATTCACAGATACTAGCCTTTTCTTATTAACAGACTATTTTCAGTAACAGCAGCTGTTTTAAAGCTTAACTTTCTTCATCCCAAAACTATGTGCAGATGAGCAGCATTAGTCAGACAGCATTTATTTAGGCAGTAATAGTGACCAGACAACCAGATAAAATTTTTATTCTTTCTTCCAGACTGACATGCTTATGATTAGTTGTAGGTATTCCTCTCTCATGTCCAAAGGACTAGGAAGCCACAGAGTTTTCCACTGCTTCTTGCCTAATTTTCTGGAACTCCTGATAGAAAAACCAAAATGCTTAATAAAACAGAAAGTTCAAATTTAAAGTGAACTGCTTAATATCTACAGCCAGAGATGCAGCATGTAAGTTGGCAGTTTTTCTCAGTAAGCACATGCCTTTTCTTATCTTCTGACAAATTGTGCACACCTCTGTTGAACATCAACAGTGAAAGCAGAGTTTCATGATTATCCCATATCAAGGGATATGGTTTTCGTGAGGTGAAAGAGGCCTTCCTCTTATCCATAAGTCAGCTATGAAGAAAACTCCAGAAAGAGGTGATCCCAGATTGCCTGTTGTGGCATTTCTCTAGTATATAGAGGCTACCATTTTCACAGACAGGGTACTGGAAGAGACTCCCTGGTACAGAAAAGTCATTCCTAACGGCATTCTTAAATAAGAATCAAACTGTTCTATTTGTAAGAAGGAAGAATAGAGTTTTCCTGTTTGTTCAGAATCTGTAGGTTTCATTGTCTGTTGAGATGTTATAGCTAGCCAGACAGAAAAAGATGAATACAACGGTGGAAAATGCAAGAATACAACAGAAAGCTGATTATGATATAGAAGATGAACCTGAAAGTTAAATAATTAAAATGAATAAAAAACAACCTCGTATTTTTTAGACTAACCAAGTCACACAAAAATTGGAAGCATTGAGGAGAAAATGCAGTCAGTCAAGTCACAGCAGGACTTCATATATATCTGGATAATTTTCATGGTGCAGTACACTTTATTTCTTGAGGAAAATGTTAGCTACTGATCCATCTTACTATAATTAACTTGTAAATGAATTCTGTTAACACAAGAATCTTTAGTTATTTTGTTCTATTGGGTAATACAGACTACACGTCAGAAAAAAGGAGCATACAGAGCAGATGAGACCTATAATGAGGCTTTTAAAAATGAGGGGTGGGAAGAGAGGGCAAGGGGAACAGAGTTTCCATGCTCAATATGTAACTCTAATTAATGTTAATTTATTTAAAGCTTATTGAACTAGAGTCTGCCCTCAGTGGGATCAGGCATTTAAGAGAGAGTATCTTTTATGGAGTTTTGACATGTAAGCATGAGTAGGAGTTGTTTGAACACTCATAAGGATAATAAAGCGTTATTTTCAGTGCTAGCTATTTACAGTTGTAGCATTTTCTAATAGGATTTTGTTAGTTAGATGAGCACATGTTCTGTGTTCACAGAAATGCATATATAAAAGCAATGGAGACTGACATTTTAAAGTAGTCTCACATTCCAGTTCTGTTTTTTCTTGCACACATAACACAAAGCTAAAACAAAACTAAAGATTTTTTTGTGAACAGAAATGAATGTTGGACACAACCTGTCCATGTAAAAGGTTCAGATTTACTCACATATTTGAACAAAAAAAAGGGGTAAAAAAAGAGAGTGTTCTATTTGGAGAACACCACTTTAATAGAATCAAATCAGGACATCAATAGATTTTTAGAAGCTAAGTGCTTACCTTCAGAAACATGAATTTGTAACAAAAGCACATGAAATCACTGCTTTCCAAAAGAAAAAAGTAACTAAGGTTGGAGAACACAAGGGGCAAAAGTCTATTGTTATTTTTTGACTCTTATTTCATCTCGTGCAAATGAATGTATCATAAGCATTTTACTTTTTCATACTTTTCTTCAGATAGATCTCATAGGTCTTTAAAACTGCTTTAAACACAGCATGTGGCAGCAGTGATCTGTGCCAGTAGTCTGGTGGAACACAACAGCTATCTAGCAGCCAGTACCACCACCCTACAACTACTGAGAAAAGGAGCCTTATCTCTCTGTGATGTAGGAGTTGTTTGAACACTCATAAGGATAATAAAGCGCGTTATTTCTCCCAAATCTTAAATATAATCCAGAACCCCAGTTCTCATATATAAGTTCCATGGGAAACATTCCCTAGGTGTAAGGTTCAGGATTTATTTGCTGCACCTTTCTTAAGATACAGAATTTCTAGCTAGTGCCTTTGATAATGGCCCACTGGTTGTATGCCAGATATTAACCCACATAGAAAAAAGCCATGTATTCAGTCACCCTCTCAAAGCAACCCAAACTGCCTTGCACGCATAGATTTGCTGTTCTATTATCACATGTCAACATTTTTTCCATTTTAGTTGTTTCTAGTACAACATACGTGGTGCTTTTAAATTGACGTTAGACCTGTTTCATTTCATTTTATAAACAGATGCTTTGTGGTATTATGTCTCCTCATGCTTTAGAAAGCCCTGTCCATTAATGTTCAGATTTAGGAGGGGTTTCAGACCAAAGAGCAAGGCGAGCAAGAGGCAGTGTAATAACACATTCACATAAAGGATGGAGAACGTATTTGTTTACCTGGAAGACTGAGGGTTTGGGGGTTTTTGAATGTTTTTTGTAAATTTTGAAAAATCATGTAAAAATGGCATAGGACCATAAATCTCAGGTGCTCCTCTCCTTCTCAGCAGCTTTATGAAAAGACAACTTAGACAGAATAGTTTGAAAAGACAGTGAATATGAACTAATTCAAATCAGAATAGTTAATGGAGTTCCTCAGCACAACACCAGCCACGAACTGGAGAAGGGTGAAGAAAAACTAAAACAGTTAAGTAGAGCAAACTGGATAAGGAGTCAAGCTATTTCACAGGCCCATAATTTATGTGAGTCAATACGGTGAATGCGGAGTGAATAACATATGTTTTTCTTGAAAGGAAAGAAGACCTATAGAATGAGGTGTTACATCTGTCAGTACTGCTGTAAAGGGGTAGCTGACGAAACAGCACAGTGTGTGAATGAGGGGAACAGATCAGAAAAGAGAAGGACTGAGGAAATACCATGGTTTGAAGTTATTTGAACAACCATTTTGGTACGTTACATTATTCTTAATGCACCAATTAAATCCACAGACTATGTGTGTGTACAAGTAAACATTCTGCTTGCTAGTCAGTATTTGTTTTTTGACAATTTAACTTGTTTATTTACGTGTTCCATTCTGCTTCACTAACATAAGATTTTGCATTGCTTTTACAAAAAGAATTGCCTGTACTTCTAACTTGTGCCATGTCCACTATTAACGTATAAACCATTATGGGAGATTGAGGTTGATTAAGAATGATACATTCCCACCCCCAGGGTGCAGGTGGTTTAGATTTCACTGTATCTGTAGCTGTCATGCAATCCCTGCTAGTCTAGGGATTGGTCATGGCACACATAGCAAAAATGCTTAATCCATATAGGTGAGTAGGCTGGTCTAGGGCTCACTGGCCCTGAAAGTTGCAGGAATTAGAGCTAAACTAATTTGCAGGCTACTATCCTTTTTTTGCTCCAAGTGTGTGTGTGTGGGGGGGACACCTCAAAAATTATCAGGGTGGAAAGAGGGTGAGAAACCATCTTTCCCTGTAGTCTGCACTCTATTCCTAGGACATATTCTTGCTTTCGGTACCAGCCACCATTACAGGTACCCCAGTAGTACCAGTAACCTGGGCAGGCTGGTGTGCGTGGGAAGGGGTGATCACAGAGCGTGGGCAGGCCAAAATAATCTCAGCAGTTTGGTAAAGCAGGGGGGGTGGGGTGGAAAGGTTGCGTGTGGGTGTGGCTGGAAAAGCTTGGCAAGGCTGTGGATTTGTGGGGAAGCCAGCTCCTGGGGTGTGAGAATTACAGTGCCATGTAAAACAAACTTTGGAGGGGGCAGAGGCAGCTGGAGCGCGACACCAATGTTCACGTCTTGCCCTCTGAGCCACAAGCCAAAAGTAACAGTCCTACTTCTGTCAAACACCCAGTCCACTATCATTGACCTCGTGCAGTGTCCGTTTGCTGCTGTTTTCGTTACCTCTACTGCATTAGCTCTTTGGATTGCCTTCCTTGCTGCCCTCATCACCAACTGTTTCTGTTCCTTATGCTGCCATTACCCTCCCTCTTCTCTGTTCCTACCCCTCCCTTCTCCCTGCTTTGTTCTCCAATGCTTTTTGCCCAATTAGTTTTTGTTATTAGTGATCCTGACGCCTAGGGAGAGTTACTGCTTGGTTATCCCTGCAATCGCTTCCTGTGTCTTTTTAAAAGATGTGTGCAATGACAGCTTTCCTGTGCTCTTCTTACAGAGTAGCTATCTTGAATAATATTCCCTGCATATTTTGGTAGGAGTTCAGTTGAATTCTCTCTTTACTCCTTCCTTCCAGAAATTTGAAACAGACTTTGTCTGGTCCTGGAGATTTACTGCGAACTACACGGAAGGGCCAGAACCGGTGCAGATCTTTTCCACGTGGAAATACTGATGCATAGAGTTCATAGCATGCCTGAATAAAAGCAGAGATGCTCTGTGAGCTTAAAAATGCCTCTTAGAAGACAGAGTAACTAAAATCAGTTCAGTCCTATAAGCTGCTGCTCAGAAGGCTGCCCTGATACAGGAACAGAAGTTCTGGATGGGCCAGGATACAACATATGGCAGAGAAACCGTTATAAAATGGCTACTGTTAAGCAACCTCCTGCCTTAAGAGACAGAGCTAGCATGTTGACTAGAGTTATTAGATTAATATATTTTTTATGATCACCTGCACTTGAACTGTTGCCAAGTGCTGATTATTGAGTTTAACTTAGTGGTGGCTGGAGTCCCACAGGAGAAAACTCTGAGGTATCCTGGGGCAGACTTCTAGGGCTGTTTACTCACTGTGCTGAAGCAAGCTACGCTCACCCTCTCTCTGCCTTCAGGGCCATCAGCTGTCTAGCAAAGCCTCTTGCAAGGCACAGAGCAGAACCAGCTTTGTAAGACTTCCCTTGCAACCACCCAATACAGTGCTTACTTGTTGGTTAATTGGGTTTTGATTTTTTCCCTGTGACACACAATCCCCTTCAGGAAGGGTTGTTTTATTTTACTATTAAAAAATGACTTAAGGCCACTAGTCATTTTTATTAGATACTAACACTAGAGAATTACAATATAAACCTAGCAGCTCAGAGGGGAGCTGTGCCAGGCAGACCTACAACCACAGCTTTTCTGAACTCTTCTCTTGTTCTAGGAGCAGACGCTCTGAAACCACTGCAGGCCCTGCAAGCTGCCCTTTTCTCATGCTGATTTTACACCATATTCGAATAGATCCCAACTCTTGCAGCCATCCTGCAGACTTATTTTACAGTATAGCAGTCTTTGGATAGCAACCTCCTCTTACTGATTGCGAATTTGGTTTAAATTTTGGAAGACTTTCCTAAACACTTGCATTGTGGTTTTGTTTGTTTGGGTTTTTTTTGTTGTTGTTTCCTTTCTGCCAAGCATTAAGACTGTGTTTATAAGCAGCAGATAGACTGGCACTAGTTCTTACCCCAGTAAAGTTTATCTATTGCTAAGTAAGCATAAACATGCTCATACTAGGGAAGAAGTGTTTATACCTACCTCCTTCCCAAAGTTTTGTCGGGGGTGGGGGGGTGGCGGAGAAAAAGAAAAACTTCTTGCTGTAAGTTTGGTAGAAAAGTGTCACTACTTCAACAGGAAAGACAAATGAAGAGTTTCCTTACTTCTCAACTTTCTTTGCAGGCATAATGAATCCTGAGCAGTGCAGTCCTGGTGAGTGCAATCAGATGGGAACCTTCTGGGGCAGTATCAAGCTCAGCAGCTCCATCCTAACAGCAAGCAGTTTGTTTTATATTTTGCTACTATATTGCAACAGATGTTATATTTAACTTTTCCCTTCTCTTCCAGCTGTTGAGTTTTTAAACAAAATCTTTACTGAGCTTAAAAATACTATTCAACTAGTCAGGAACTAGTCAACAATTAGAAAACCATCCCTCACCCCTCATTTTTGAGGCACCTTCCCCTTTGGCAATAGTTTAACTTGGTGAATCATTATATTATTGGATGCACCAAATTTGACAAGATCCTGTGTCTGGCTTGGAAAGAATTTGATTAAAAGTAATAAAATAAATATAAATAGATGAACATTGGCACGCTCTTGTTTTGGGCTTCTGAAGGTCTGTGTGGAAACAGCATGTCATTGGAAATTATAGTAGCAGGTTTAAAAAAGAAAAAAAGATGGTATTCTCACATAAACATTTTACGGGGCTTTAAGAAATGCCAGTAGATATTTCAGATTCCTAGTACAGTTGTGAGTGCTGGTAATATCATAAGGGGATGACATCCTAGCCAAAGCCCTCCAGATAGTCTTACAGAATGGCAAGAACATACCAGCAATGATGTCCTCCTGCCCTAGCAGTGACGCAGGGTCTCAGAGATGCCAACAAAGTGAATACAGTGCAATTTATATTAGGAGTGTAATAAATGTTGATGGGTCCAGAAAGGTCTAGATGAGCAGGCAATGCACAAGGATCACATGGGAGCAGGGAGATACTCTTCCCCCAAGATGTAAAGCAGAGATGAAGCATAATGAAGCATTTAATCTTTTCATTTAATGGGATTAAGAAATGAACTTCTGCCTATCTAGATTTACAAAGAGTTGGTGTTTTGTGTTCGATACATCAATATTATTTGCTAATTTTTTAACATTATTATTGTCCTAAGATAATTCATAGTCCTAGAAGCTGCTACCACTCGTATACAAAGAGCTATAAAATACAACAGCTAGTACGTTAACTAACTAATCTTGATGTAATTACAAATCTGAAACAAGCCTAATAAATATTTAGCTTCTGCATTAGAAGTACCATTATGTTTAGCATCCTGTTTCATCTACAACTGTCACTTTTTTTTTTTAAACAGACTAATTTTCTTCAGATATTCTACTGTAAATGGTCACAAATAAAAAGCTTGCCTTTCAATTTATCAAGGTCCTGTTTTCAGTCCCTTTATCCTCTCCTTTGATACAGAAAGAATGAGAGTGTGCTCTTCACAGTCCCTGTTCTGTAAACTCCAGTCTGCTGTCCCACTATTTTCAACTCTCCTGTGGGTGACCATTAGTCACTGAGGCATCATATAGTTGCAGGTGGATGTGGGTGGATGCTATGACAAGCAATTTAATAGGTACTTCTTGCATGTACCAGAAATTTTACCATTGCAAACCATCAGGAGCTCTGGAGTTAGGCATCAGCTGAAAGGGCTGCGCGGGGCGAGGCCCAAGGGAGAAGGAAGCTGGGTAGGAGTTGGGGATTGCAGTTTTGAATTTAGGTGAATTTCAGCATCAAATTCCTTCCTCAGAATTAGCAGTTGGGTTCCATTCTCAGCCCTCCTACCTTCTTGGCATGTGACAGTTCATTCGTCACTCAGTTTCCCTATTGGTGAGATACAGAGAGAATACTCACACATCCTGGTACAGGTCTTTCACAGCGAAAGGTAAAAATACTTGTTAGTGCAGGGATGGACAGACGGACATTTCCTGCAAGGAAGCCTATAGGAAAAATCGTGTATGTTCAGAGCAGGTTAACTTACTGAAACCACACATGTAGAAATTCTGCTTCTGGAGATCTCACCTAGTGCTTGCTTTCATATTCCTCCGGTCTTTCCTAGTTCAGGGCAGACATTGGTTGAGGGCACGAAAAAGTCTGAAGAAACACAGCAAGACACTCTGAAACATCAGACTGCAGCACACCCCCTTGTCCAGACACCCCCAGGCGGCTGTGTTTCAGTCCCAGGGCGCTTGACCTGCTTTGGTTTAGATAACGTGCAGTGATGGTCCTCCCCTAAACTCAGTGCCATGTTTACAGCCACAGCCCTTCTTTCGGTCACCTCTTCACGTGAACAGGACTGCACAGCCCACCGACTCCACAATACCGGCATCAGGGCCAACTTTCACTGATCCTAACAGCTTAAGCTCATCCTTTCTAGGTAGTCCAGCACAGAGGCGTTTTCCTATGAGACATATTATGGTTGAAAGTGCATAAGGTTCCAAAGTGTAGTTATTTCTTGCAAGGACCCAACAGCTAAACAAAATCAGCTTAACCACTGCCCCTTCTCTCATTGCTTCTAACCTTTGGGCAAATCTTTTCAGGAAACCCTTAAAAGGAATTCAAAACCCTAAAGGAGACCTTCCCCTTTTTTTTTTTTTTTTTTTCTTGTTTTCTTTCCTCTCCAAAGCCACAGACTGTCTCTGCCTTTCCAAGCTCTTCAGGCAATGCTCTTCCACTGCCCCAGCCAAGCCTCTTCTAAGCTGGCTGATGACAAATGCTCTCTTCTGTTTCCCTCATTCCTCCCTTCCCCTTTATCAATTCTGTTAGATGGTCAAAGAACCTGCCTGGTTACCGACCCACTTGGCAGATGAGTTTTCTCAGTTTGACACCTTTCTTCACAGACCTATCAGCCCACAGGGACTGGGCTCAGCATTCTTAACTAGCACAAATGCCACACGTTCCTGTATATGTACATACAGATACATCACTTGTTCCCTGTTCCTCGCTTTGGGCGACTGTCTTTGGGGTCAGGCTAATAATTAAGGTCAAATAACTAACATACAATTCAAAAGAAACCAAAACACTTTTTTTTTTTTTTTTTAAAAGTCTCCACAATCTTTTTATATTTTCTGTTATTTTTATACTCCTTCCATTTGTCATTAGTCTGCTGGGGTTAAGCCTAACAAAACCTCTTGGAGCTAGCAACTTAATTGTATCTTTAAAATTCTACTCTATTATATATTTTTAGGAAAACCATCTCTCAGAATCAATTTAATTGTTTGTTTGGGGAAAGACATGCCAGAAGATAAAAGATACCAGTGAAGAGTAACAATTTTAGATTTGGATCCACTGAGACTTAATTGAAATAGAAGGCAATGTGAATTAAAAGTGACCTGGAATTGCTAAATGTGTGCCAAGACAAAAAAAGTTTATTAGCAAATAATTTTAAAAAGTGAATAGTCTTTAAAGATGCTAGGTATAAGAGAAAAACTAAGGGAAGCAAAAGTCTGCTGTTAACAGAAAATAGTAAGTATAATACACCTTCTTGCTTCAGCTCTGACAGAAAAATATATGACTTACAAAAATGTATTTTAACAGCAGAACACAGCCACAGGCCAGAATAAGGGAAGAACAGTGTTTAGTAAACATGAGATAGCTGGGTTCAGATTGACAGGACTGGTTCAAAGAAATGAATCAAGGCTATCATGAAGCAAATAGTTGTTAACTCTGTAGATGACAAGAACCTAGAGTTCAGAAAGTGCAGCAGGAAGGCGGTAGGTATACTAGCAGGAATCTGAAGGAAGGCAAGAAAAACTGTAATAGTTTAAGAAAGTACAGCCAATTAGGATAGAGTAAAAAGCCTGGACAATTAAAAATAGGCAAATAATTTTTTTGCCTTTATAAAACAAGGAAATTATGTCAGTTTAAATTCAGTGTGCCAAAGATGCTGACTTGTGTCAAAGATCCCAAAGTCACAACTGATGTGCAAAGAGCCATGGGGAAAAAAAAGGCAAAAACCAGCTAATCTAAGTTTGCTGAGAAGAATCTGTGTAAATAGTCAAATATCCTCCTTTGACTGGAAGATTAGCCTAATTAAAACCAGGGAATATAAAGATGCAAATGGAAGGGTTTTAGAAAGAATTTTGACAAATTTCTCACATTCAAATCTCGGAACAAATTCAAGAGAATGTATTCTAAATACGACAACTACTGGGTAGGCATAAAATGAGTTGAAAACTTACACTAAAAGTCTATTAAATAATTGGAATATAACACAAGTTTATTAAAAGCAAAAAAACCCTGCATGACCCCAACTAGGTCTGGGTTGCAAATACAGACAGAACTGAGTATTATAAACTGAAAATGTGGTTGGGACTTATATTTCGTTTGTCATAGATGCACAAAGCTCTATGTATAGTATTTGACCACTGTATGGAAGTTACGCAGCCAGGCAGCAACACAGCAGGGCAACGCGGGCATTAATACCATAAACTGATGAGCTGGCAGTGTGACTCTGTTGGAAGGGTAAGAACTAAAATCCTCATTTTGGCATGCGTTAACAGGACTGGCATGAGCAAGAGAACAGATTAGTTTTATGCACCCAGGGAAGAAAGGTGATACACTTTAACATGAGGAAAGAATTACTAATCCAACATGGTTTATGTTAAAAAGGTTGCTGAAGGTATATGATATCAGACTTCTAATATGTAAAAATTATTAGATATGTTGGTTAACTGTTCCATTTACACAATTTACAGAAGTGATGATGTGTGTAAGGGAAAGCTTTATAAGCAGTGACACACTGTTTTACTGGAAAGGGCTATGCTGGCATGTTGTGGAATCTCCAGGATTCCAAGAAAATGTGTTTGTGACTCAGATGTCCTTTAAAATAGTATGGGTATTGCCACACTACAGGATGGGTGGATTGGTCTCCAGCCAGTCTGTATGTTTCTAATTCTATGAGGTTGATTTTGTTAGGGATTCTTTAGACAGAAAAAAAGGTTTTTTCTGCCCAAGTGGTTACCTCTTCATTTCCGTACGTGTTTGTTATTTTATCTGTCATTAATATTAATTTCATCAGAAGAGTTATAGAAAAATATGGGAGGTACGCAGAGTGGAAAAAACAACTGACTGAAGACACCCACACAGCTCGCCTTCCCCTGGTGCACGCTCACGTCTCGGTGTGAAGCACTAAGAAGGGCAGAAGCAGCAGTAGCAGGATGCCTGCCTAGCAAGTGCTTTGCGTCCTGCAGGTGGCTGCACACCATGAGGCTGTAAAGTACTTTTGGCCAATCCAGACTGGCAGTGTCTGGTGTATGTCAAACTAACCCACAGCCCAAGAGATCATCTCTTTCTTTACAAGGCTGTTAGTCTGAATTATTCTGCTGCACTAAACAAGACTAATTTTGGTAGCAGTAAAATTGATGTATATTATTTAATCAGAATTTACAGAATAAAGTGTATGTTACTGTAATACTTTCTCAAGTACTTTGCCATAGAAAACAAATTGCTCAGTAATGTAAAAATTTCAGTACTCATGCAAAGTTAGGCCTCATTATAGCATTAAAGAATACTCTTTCTAATTGCAGTAGACAGTACTCTTCCAAAAAATACCATACATTGCAACAACAACAAAGTCTGCTGCTGCAGTCTAATAACTGCAGACGAGAAACACAGGTAGCATTCCCCTTTGTGTAGCTACCTTTTTATTGTTAAAGAATTAATTTAGTATTTTAGCAGTAACAGAATAAGCAATTAAAATAAAAGGTTAAACCCAACAGCTAGGGCATTTGACGCCTTTTACAAAGTCACTGGGATAATACCAGTGTTTGGCTATACCTCGCCCTCAAAGAAAAGCGTAAGCCTGGAAACAGTATTAAGGCTTTTTGAAGCCTTTGAATCTCCAAAGATTAATTATTCAGCTATGAGAAACAAAATTCAGGAGGGCACTGCACAAGTCTTACTCTAACTTGTTATTCTTGGTTTATGACTGCATCTTCAGAGTGAAGATTTTCTGTTGCTCCCAACTCACCCAACCTAACTATGCCACTATTCATGTCTAATTTAAAAAACAAATACCAAAGACAATCTAATTTCTATTCTGGGTCAACACCATGCTGACACTAAGCCAGAAATACACAGTAGCACTGTGCTCTACTACTTATTTGCAGTCAGGAGGGTTCCATCAACCACGAGCTGGACTGACCTGAATAATGAAAGCTTACAACATATGCGTAGCCTTTGCTGGTTTGTAGTCACTAGCACTATTATACCGTTCAGTTGTGATGCCTGCTTTATGGAAGACACATGGATGCTTTCTCATTCCTCAGCTGGCCAGTGTCTGTAAGCTGATGAAAAGCTATAAGAAGGATTTGCCTCATACAGCATCACCCTGTTAAAAAGCAATGTGATGATTTCAAAGAAAAAAAATAAAATAGTCTTGTGGATATACATAAATATTTATTATCAATTTAACTTCATTTTACTAGAAGTCTTTAAACAGTTTTTCTTTTTTGCTGAAATGTTGCATCTCTGATACAGTTGCTACTGTCATAGCTTCCCTGCACTGGAAATGCACAGCTTACACTTAGATTCAAAAACAATCTATTCAAGATAAAGAACCTTCAACTTTAGTGCATACGGAGCTATTTAAAGATTGGTAAAAAGACCCCACCCCTTCCCCCTCCCAAATTAAGAGTCTGTTACAAAGATTTCATTACCAAAAAGTGAATATACAAATACTAAAAAAATGCTGGCTTGAAAAAGTGATTTCAGAATTTACTGTACACATTGTAACAATTTATTATATAAGCTGCTTCTACATGCAAGCAGATCTTACATTTGGTGTAAAACATTTATACACATTCTTTACAATTTGTACATTATTTAAATGGCTGTATCAAACAACACTGCGCTATGGAATTTTGGAAGCGAACAACTAAAATTGGGAGGAGAAAGACAAGGTTTGTAAAACATGAACAAAACCCGTGACACTGAAAAGCATCTAGACTTAGGCTTAGTCTTGTTTGGTTTGGTTTCAGGTTATTCAGGCAAACCCAGATTTTCCTTCTAGCACACAAAAGCAACACCAACACAAAACAGAATAAGGCAACTATTCAACCAGCAGACTGTACCCGTCACTTAGAATGGCTTATTGGTAAAATGCCTTTTTAAAAAATTTTTTTTTTTTTGCTAAAATTTTTTATGCTCTAGGCACATTTTAGCAAAAACTGCATTTTGGCTTTCCTGCTTGCTTATGGCATTAAATGTAGTTGGTTAAATGTAGTTGGGCACTGAAGTTGGTGCCCACTGTGAACAGGGTTGGTGGTGGCTTTTTGTTTTGAAAAGCCCAGGCCTCAAATCATATTTCAGTACTACGAAAGAGGACACTGGGCCACTTGGTAAGAGATGATGATCAAAGCACAAAGTTTGTGTGATAACCAAAGATGTTATTCAGTACTTTTGTTACCTTTTAGTTTGCATTAGAAGGTAACAAAAAGTAAACCCAAACCAATAGCATACATACTACTACATGAAGACCTGAGCTTAGTTGGATTTGGGGACTTCTACTAGTTTGGGTTAGATGTGGCAGTGTCCCCTCTGTTGAAACACCTGAAACTCTCAGAGGGGTAAAAGGGAAGCTGGCCCTGTACAGCACTGAGGAACACCAGGGCCTTATGGCATAACATTGTGAGGTGTCAAAGTGCTGGTATGGAAAACTGTTTCTCACACCTTCCTGAATGGCTCTTTCCTTGTTTGTCTTTTTGTACAGTGCATAGTGAGAAAGAAAGAGCTTGACATAAGCTCCGAGGTGTTGTGCCACAAGTACAAGATTTAGTTAGAAGGAAAAAAAGAAAGGGACAAATGCATGATATTTACCAGAAGTCATAATGGGAGCAGTATGCCATGGCTGCGTATGGGAAGCAAAACTTAGAACAAAGTGTTCATTCAGGAGATTACCATGAACATGTACCAGAAACATACACAAATATAATTCCTCCTGGCTACTGAATCCCTAGAGAGCTGAATTGAATATAATGAGTATTAAAGTCATTTTCTCAAGCTTATCTGCTTTCCCACTTTAAAAAAAGATATAAATTTGTAACTCTGATGTTGATTAAGAGTTTGTGGAGAACATCTGATAGACACGAGTCTGCGTGAAGACCATGGCAACATACCAGTTTGATAATTTAGATCCCTAAACTGACAGCATTATCTAGCTGTTTTTATTTAAATAATGTTACAAATGGGAGAGCATTCAAGATAAAGAGAACCTTATCTTATGATTTAGGCTGATAAAGTAAAATTTTAAATAATTCTTTTTTTCTATAACTGATTGTTGTTGGGGTTTTTTTGGTGGGGTTTTTTGGCTGGCAAAGGCTAACAAGCGTTTATTGGCATTGCCCCCAAACCAGAAAAGCACTTCGGAGTTGTTCTTTATTGTTGACTACTCCTTATTCTCTACATCACAGGAAAGCGACTGAGTGCCTGCCTCAGCTTCTGTGCAATCTGAAACAAAGAAGCAGAACGTGTTAAATATGTAGTCACTTTGCAGTATGCAGAAATAAGATTGCAGGCTAAGAAGTTAAATGAATTGTTCCCTCATTTTCTGAAAAACTGCAGTTTTTACTGCAGATTTTGTGTACGTAGGACTCAAAGCATTCCATTTTAAAGACTTTTCTTCTTGCATATACACTTTCTGCCTTGTTTATTTTGTGCTTTCACCACTCAGGTTGTGTTGGAGAAAGTATGTAGGCAGGGCTGTCATCCTGCCTATTAGGTTATCTAGCACTGCACTATGCAGGAGAGTTACAGGAACAAAGCCAGATTTTTCATGAAATCCATTTCCCTGCTGAAACAAGGCCACACATCAGAACAGAGCTCCTGTGCTCTCCCTGCAGGTCTCATGGTAGCCAGCACCTCACATGTGAACGTGGATCTGGTCCCTGTACTGGGGGAGAGAAGATTGGTGCAAGGAGACTGGTGAGGCTGCAACCAGAAGAACTGGGATAGACTGGACAAGCAACTGAAAGAAGGTAAAGAGAAACTTATGCCTAACCCCATCAGATGTGTCAGAGAAACTGAGCAAGTGATGGGGGACCTAAAGTTCTCATCCACTGAAAATACCTCTGAAGCCCCCCACTGGCACCTTTTACTGCTGTGAAGGGCAACCAGTTGCTTATATTACTCCTTTAAGTGATAGAAGTCAGGTTCCAGCATACTCAAACTCACATGTTTTACCAGCATATCACATTAGAAAATTTGTTCTCGGGTTTCATTTAAAAAACCACAAGGAATACATGCATAAGAACAATTTTAAATGAGATCTAAGGTTGTAGGTCAAGTGCTCAGAGTTGACGTATTTAATAAATCACCTAAACCACTCCCGCCCCACACTCGTATACATCAGGTTTTGTAACCTTAGTACTGGCACTGAAGAAAAAATCAAGCTGTCAACAATAATGTTTCTCAACACTGTTTTTTAGGTCTAATAGGTCTAATATGACATAGTCAAGTACATAGGAATAGTATCTATAGGAAAATATTATTTTAACTCATTCTGTGTACAAGTCTTCAAATACCTGCTCTCTGCAAGAAGCTCATACAAAAAGACGAGTATTTCTTATAAAAAGTAGCAGCACAATACGTGCCAGGAAAATGGCACTGAAATACTACACCTTACCGTTTCATAAAACTGTGCCTGCTGCTCCAGATAGAGACGAATGACACTGTTGTAGTCATAAATCCGGTTACTGTGGAAGTGATTCATCTCAGCTGCAATTAGACCCAGGAGGCAAATTATTTAAGAGAAGCATTCGTAATTAGGAACAGTTTCACTCAGTTCAGATTAGTTACTGTACAACAAGCTCAGTGTCCAGCCCTGCCAGCGTAGTTCCTGTTCTCATGCTTCCACAACCTGTTTTGCCTGCAGCTCTCAAGTTATGATGGAACTGTTCGTAAAATTGGTAGGGTGTCACTCACTCACTGATAAAATATGGACACTTCCTGGATAAAGCCAGGTTCTTGTTAAAATACTCAGGTGTACAAAGATTTGATAAAGAATACAAGCAGGATTTTCTCCAACTGAGGTAACTGCTCTTTCCTGAAGTGTTTCCAAAAGAGTCACGTATCAAGTTGCAAGCCACAGCTGTAAATATTTAGCTCAAAAAAAAAGATACAGCCAGTAGCGTTTGACCCATTTTTGACTGAGGTTGTTTCAGTAGAAACCTGAGAAACAGCATTACTGAACCTGTAACACCTTTCACCACTTTCTGCATCTCTTGTCAGATCAGCTTACGGCTGAAATAAAAAGTTAAATATATTTTGAGATGCCAATAGAGGGAGAAGAAATATTCTAAATTGTAAAAGTCATCCTAGAGGTCTCTTCCATGATTATCCTTATACAGCACAGTCCTCTTGCATCATGACCAGGAAGAAGGAGGGGGTGGGGAGTTTTCTTGTTTGTTTTTAAAATAAATTTTGTGTGCTGCTCTACCTTTGTCCTGTAAAATGCTGAGTACTCTTGGCTTTAAGTCAGCTAAAAAAGATGCAACTCCCTCATCAATGAGTAGTCTCACTGAAGTCAGTAACAGGATGCACTTAAGGGCTTGATATCCTGCAGGACTGAGCCCTGACTCCTCACTTCCCCGGCTTTTCAAGTGCGGTGTGCTACGTCTCATATTTACAACATCTCTAACCTAAAGAGGAAAAAGTTCATTCAAAGAACATCCAAGAAATAAAATCTTATCCACAAGAACATGAATCTCAACTGGATCATGTCTGACTAAACCATGAGTCAGAAAAACACTTCTGCACATGATGAACTGCTGCCTGCACCAGGGCCCATGCTTTTTCTTTGAGACATTATCACTTCAAAATGAAAGAACCAGTCTGGGATGGTGTGGTGGTGGGTTTTTTTGTTTGGGTTTGGTTTTTTGTTTGTTTTTAAATTGTATTTCCAAAACATGTCTCTTTTGCAATAGCAATATGAGATTTGAAAGAAAACCATGGGAAAAATAACTGCAATTTTAGGAAAATCTAAGCAGGTCACAAAGGAAAAAAACCAACCACGCCTAGCTCTTATTATCATTCTCGGTAGAACAATGATTCTCTTTCCAAGTTTGTTACTTAAGAGATGTCCTTCAGAGGTCTACAACATTGCCATTTAGCCCAAAATTTGGTTTACCTTGTAGTGCATAAGCCATGGTGCTCACACGTTTCACCATGTTCTGTTTGTCTTGTGGCGTTATTTTACTGGTTGCAACTAATTTATCACTTTCCTTCACTCTTTCTATTGCTCCCTGTAGAAACCAAATGCAGAAAGATTAAAAGAGAAGATTAAAAGATCAGTTAACTTAAAGGTCTTTATAGTCATCTAAAATGCCACTGGCCACATTTTGAGCTTACACGCTATAAACATATATATACGCACAAGGACCGATTCTGCCTTCCTACGTTTTCACCCAAAGTTTGTTATTTCACTCTATTGCTTTCAAGAGTCCTAACGGCTTGCAAAAAGTGACTTCAAACACAGACATGAACACAGTCACTAGGAAATTGAGTTTGGTAAAGACAGTCATAGACAAGGGTATATACAGAAAGGACGAAAGGACCAAGTTTCAAAATACAGCTGACCAACACAACAGAGATCCAAAAGCCTCAAACTATGAAATGCCTGTAGAACCTTATTTGCATATTATACAAGATGAGACAACATAAACTATTTTCCAAGAGACTAGAACTCATTGCAGTTTATAACTTTCAATTCAGGAAAATCCTTGTGTCACATAAACAACAAGCATAAAAAGAAATGCCTCCCCCTTCAAAATGTATTTGTGCCAAACAACATTCAGGAGAATCTATTTACATGTCTCTTGGCAGTAGGCTTATGTTTTGAATTTTAAAAACATTTCTTCTCCTTTTATGGTATTTTTCCCCAAGGATTCTGTGGGTTGAGGGACCGTAAGTGTCCTGAAGAAAGAATACACAAATCTGATATGCTTTTATCGTTGTTGCTCTCAGAAGTAGGTTCTTGTTTTATACATTTAACACTTCAAGTGGTAAAAAAAAACCCCCAAAAACCAACTTGTGTACTTGTTTAATACTTCAAAATTTTTAGTTTTCTGAAAAACGGTACAGCAGGCACATAACATAAAGAAAACTCTAGGACCAAAAAAAAAAGCAGAATATCCAAAACTAGACACAAGGCTAAATTTATTGTTTTATTACTTGATGGCTTTCATATTACAGAGAACAAAGTGGTTGTTTTTCTGTTGCTGGGGTTCCCCCCTCCTCCCCGAAAAGTTAGCCCTATTCTCTATTTTTTAATATTGAAGAAACTTCTGAGCAGTGCATGATTATTTATCACATACCAGTAAGGTAGCCATGTAAGCATACACAATTTTTCCTACGATACTGGTATGTTTTAGTATCAGCTACCATGTAAGACTCAAACACTACAAATTTACACTACTGCTATTCACCACATTGGGACACGAAGCTAACCTGAAGAAAATCATGAAGCTTCTAGTGCTCTACTATAGCAGAAAGGCCTGATACTCTCAAATCTTGAGAAAAGTTCTGGCTTCCCTCCCCTCTAAGTATTTTTTTATTTTAAAAATCAACATGCCAGTTTCGCAGAAACTTTCAGTGTTTCTGGAAGCAGGGGCCAGGCTGCTGCACAAATGCAGAGTACCATACCACCACTTTTGTTGCTGTAGATCTTCCTACTGCCCAACCCTTAAAAGGAAAGGCCCCTCACATACCTTATGAGCTCCTATGATGTCAGGGAAGCAACCAAGAAACCCCTTATATTCATGATTTGTTTCCATCAAAAAGTGAAGATCTTTCTTCGGCTAATAAACAAAGCGTAAGCATTAGTAAAATTATCCGTGGCATTTTAACATCACAGAAAAGAAACCATGATGCCAGAAAAGGGTGAGGGGAAAAAAGAGAAGGAAAGAATACAAAAAATCCAACCTAAAATCTTAATTGTTTGTTGCAAGTTTTTCACATTTAAAAAGGCCCTTATTAAAATACAAGCTCTTTGGAGTAAGGTACTGAGCACCAGTGAGCAGATGCCTCTGTTCTTTGTTTTACTCAACACGAGCTTATGAAGTGAGGGCTTTTGCCTCAAATATTCACTGAAGAAGAGTTACCAGTCCTAGCAATAGCACTATTACGCAATAATCTCATTACATATGCAGATATTTGCATGCACAGGTGCATCTCCTTAGTCGCTGACTTGGAAAGCTGTTTTAGGAACTTCCAGACTCAACCTTGAGATCAGGAGGATCTGCATTTTGGAGACTTTAAGCTTAATACATTAAACATCAATTTATGACTTGAATGCTGATACCAATCAGGATTTATTCAAGCTAGATTTTTACTGAAGCAGGCAATTGCATGTCAACACAATGAAATGAAGCAAGATCTGGATCCTGTAGACATTTGGGGAATGCAGGGGGAAGGTAGAAACCCTATCCTTGATTAAATCTCATTCGTTTGTATCAATAATGAAGACAGCTCACTGACATAAAAAACCAAACACATTTAAAAAGGAAGTAATAATTTTACTATTTTAGAAACCAGAATGTGATCTTTCTGATCCAAGAGAAATACTCTCCCGTCACGTCCCCCCTAAGTTGACACATAGTAGAAAAGAAGATGAAAGTCCATTTAAAAGTATTATAGTAACTTCATTTAACTGGTCTGCAGCTCTAGCAATTATGTTTTAACAGAAAAGAAAAAAAGAAACGTCAGAAGTGATCCAAATAGGTGGTATGTTTGTACACACTATGCCAATGCATTCATAATACTCCTACCTGATCTGCTACAAGACTGGCGATTTCTTCATAGGTTTTTCCTGCTTCTGTTATTGCTCCATTGAGATCAGATTCTCCTGAAAGTAAACATCAGTGTTCAAATTACAGTAAGTCAATTACAGTAAGAAACTTGCCCTAATTCAAGGCAAATTTCTAAAATAGCTTATTTTACAATAATAAATACCTAATCATAATTTTATAAACAGCAGTAATAAAGAAGTTAGAAAAATATTAGTTTTTATACCATTAAAGAAGATCTTGTAGAAAATGAATGCTAAAGGGACCATGTAAACACTGTTCTACCATACTACTAGCGCTATTCACTTCCACATTTCGTAATTGTAAGTAGTTTAAATACACAGGTATTCCCCCACATGGGGCAACAGGAAGCCTACCAGAATGGGAGGGAAGGAAGAATGAGGAGGGTGACACTAGAAGATAGACTAAGAAAGCTGAAGAGACACCTGCTGTTCTGATTTTTAATAAATGATTTTCATACCTGATAAGCAGTAAATTCTCCATGATGCCCTATGGAGCACTGATGCTAGCCCTAAGCTCTCCAGCAGTCCTGGACTGTAATTGTTAGAAGGTCAGAGAAGTGGAAGGAGGCCCAACTAACTTTTTTCCTTGCCAACAAGATTTCTGACCCTTTAGGGAACTCTTGGATAATATTTTCAAGCTCTGTAAGAATCGCTGCTTTTGAGAGTGAGTTTCTAACTTTCATCATCATATGAAATAGATCAAAGGGCCCCACAAACTACACTTAAAAATACAGACATCACAACAAATCCTAAGCTAGACAACACCACAAGCACTCATAACACTGTATTACTAGCAGGACATGGCTATGTGGGACAAAGACAGAAACAAGCCTTACATTCTTGGTTTTTTCATGCCACTTCACCTTCCCAAACCACCATAGGTTTTTTCCATCCTTGTTAGCTTGTCCAAAGCATGTAGTCAACAGTACAAAAAGCAAATTGAGGTAGAGAAAGGGGAAGGTATAATTTGCAGATATCGAATATTAGTTTAAGAAAAAATGGTTTTTCTCATCCTTTCAGACATGTCTTGATATTAGACAGCAGTTAGTCTTTTACAAACATTTTGTTTTTATTCTATAGACATTAATCAGTGACTTAATTGAAAATTACCACACACTGATTTCATTAATGATTAATTTGAACATTAAAGTACCTTCTTCTACTACAACACATGGACTAATCTATGTTAGAGATTTATTAGGTAGGATTCCTTCATTTTAGCATGCCCTAAAGGAAACAAGGTAATAACTGAATATTGCTTCAGTTCTATCAATCAATTCTTACTTTCCATTAGGCTGGTTTCATAAAGGCAAAAGTTTTGAGGGAAAGTTACTGATCCTAAGAACTAGTAAGTCCAGCAACAAAAGTACTGCTAAAGAAATAGTTATTTTTCTCCTATGAGAAAAATTTTTGAGCCTGTCTGGATAAAAAAAGTAAAACCAACATGAAATCCCATTGTGAGATCTAAGAGGTACATAATTCAGAAGATATCTTCACATTGTTGTAAAACAGTAAAAAAATTTCAGGGAGATCAATTTCATTATTTCAGGTAGACTTAAATAATTTCATTATTTCAGAATTCCCCATGTCTGCTCAGATGTAACCTTGAAGTAATTGCTGCTTAGGCAACTGACTCCTAGATTTTGGGACAAAACATGGTGTGGCTTTAATTAGACTCAGAAGCCAGGTTGGTCTAGATGTTGCTGTTCATTTCATAATGCCATAAAAGATGATGACTTTTCCTATCTGAGCAAAAAGAAAGAGGAAGAGTATGTATATTTGAGTAGAAAGAGAAAATCCTCCCCTTCTATGCAGAACTCACTCAAAGGACCTTCATAGATTGGAGCTTCAGAGAACCTAGACAAACCCTCCCAACACCGACTGTCTTTCGTTTGGGGGCAGCAGGGCACAAAGCCAGCTTGTAGAAGGCACAGGGTGCATTAAGAGTTTCTACTACTAGCAGAGGCATTCACACCCCTCCAGAAGTAGGGCTAAGGGATAGTATATTTAGAAGTTGTTCCAGACAGTGGATCCCAACAATAGGCAGGCACACAAGTGGTAGAAGATCTGCAGCTCCTCACACTGCATCCTTCTCTTCTACAATCTCTTTTTCAGATAGTGCCAGGGCAGCCTTAAAGAGTCAGATTTCATCTCACACCTGACACACCCTCCAAGTTCTAATACACGTTATCAGCAGTGTCATGCCATGCTCAGTCGGTCACTCCCTACACCAGGCCACTTTATCAGAGATACCGCACGCAACCCACATGCTCACCCATCAGAGTAACTTGAATTCCAGCAGCACATTGCTCCCTATCACTGTTGTCAGCACGGTTTTTGGTCAGAGTTTTGTTACTCGGACAGGGCCAAGTTTCTAGCATTCTCAGCTTCTGAACTGATGCGATGCTGGGAATGGGCTTCTTAACTCAAGCCGTGAAAGCTGAGCTGGGTCCCAGTGCAAGGATATACCAGGATGTCAGGGGTTCTTTAATCAATGGAAAAGCAGAAAGCCCCACATGCTGCTGACATTTACATTACAGAATTAGGGCAGAATACGTATATCCCCACAAGAAACAGAGAGGGCTTAAAAGCACTGACTAAAAGTAGTTGTAAAAAGACCAGTTAAAATGGCCAGTAATATTCTACAGATATTTTAACCCAACCACGAGAAGAAACTGATACTTTCATTGATTTACAGGCCTGCATGCTGTCACAGGTAGATGAAGGAACATGTAAAACTACAAGGAGTCTTTTGGAGATGTTTAGCAGAACATCTCTTAGCAGTTCAACTGCTTGGTAAACACCAGTGATTATCACCTCTCAAGGAATACACCAGGCATATTGAGGGAACTAATACTCTGTAAGACTTGATTAGGGCAGCAGAATTTTTTTTGTCAAGAAGTGTTTTTGTTTTCTTTCAAAGCGTGTTTTAACAGAATCCAGGAGTAGGAAAAAGATCAAGTTTGATGTACTAGGGAACTACTTGTAGCAAGATTCTTCTTGACAAGTACACCTCAGACTGATAATGTTCAGCAGACAAGCAGCTTGGAAGGCAAGATGTGCCTGTGCTAGCTGGCAGAATAGTGAAACTTGCATGTCATTTCCTAACAAAATTACTGAGGGGTGATGTAGGATTAGGAGATCTTACTATGGTTGAATGGCATACCACAGCCATTCACATTTTCTTAATATAGGAGAAGGACGTGCCCAGATTTGGCGCCGCAGAAGAGAAGCCATGCTATTTAAGGCTGTGTCAAGCTAAGAGCATTGTATGATGCAATAGGATAGGCAATGTAGTGCCAGGCTGCAAGACGCTTCCAGGCATATTCAATGGAACTGTCCAATATGCATTTTTAGACCATACATGGATCATACATGTTCCTAAAACCAATCAGACAGCACGTAGGCCCATGGCCAAGTTAAATGAGAATCTCTCAGTGTGTCCTTAATAGTTCTAAAGGTACCCTTGCCCCTGCAAATACTGGGGACAGATTCCTAATATGCACTGTGGCTGGCAATTAATTGATAAGGCTCATTCTGCAGCACAAGAAAAAGAGCTTGAATGCGTCACTAACAACTGCATCTTGTCTGGTGCAATATTAAACATTTTAGGCTGGAAATCAGAAGAGAAGGCAATAGACATTCACCACACATAATAAGGCTTTGCAGAGCAAGCAGGCAGCACTGGTGAAAGAGGTAAGGACAGCAGACACATCCCATCCTAACTGTGCAAATGAACCAACTAACAGTGTATTCAGTATGCAGAAGTCAGCTACCAGTAGCTGGAAATGTTTGTGTCATCAAATCAGTCATTGCGACCTTCAGCAGCCTATATCTTAAATTTCCAGATCTCAAGTTGTTTTTTTTTTTTAAAAAAAAAAAAAAAAAAAAAAAAAAAAAAAGAAGAGGATGAAGAGATTCATCTCCCAACAGACAGTGAACTGAGTGCCTTTAAGTATGGCTGAAGAGCCATTCCTCTTTACCGATAGTCCAGAAAAATCAGGCCCCACACTCAGCCTAGCTAGTACTTCTTCATTTGAAGGAATAGGTCCAGTGCCTTCTTTTAAATATTGAGCTCAGGAAAGCTGCATCCTACCAGTTTAAATCCAGGTGCTTACATCTCTTGCATAGAGTCTGCTTAATCCACAGACCTGTACCTGAGGCAATCATCAAATGAAATTGTACATGAACAGCAGGTAAGACAGAGTGAGGGCAGCAGTGATGAACACATTTAAAGCAACACGTGCACTGCACTTATTCTCTCTTCCTGGGAACTCAAATTAAAAAATAAAGAATCCCATATGTTATTAATTCTGGAAAAATACACTGGTGTACCAGTGGAATCAGGACAAAGGCATCAGTGGGAAGGGCATTTTCCTCAGCAAGATACTAAGGTGCAACCAGGTACAACTAGGCAAACAGCAAAGAGAAACATCCTTGCCTTGTTCCCAAGCATCATGGGATCTATTTTTTCATACCATTCAAAGATGCTGGAAATCAAACTGAAGCTTTCCTTCGTAAGGTTGATCTGCAATTTTGCATCCTAGCTTTAAAGCCATACTGTATTCCCTTTACCCTGGCAAAAGAACATGTGTTATAGTTCAAGCAATCTTCAGTCCTTTCTCAAGAATCCTTGCTACAGATTGTATCTGGCTAGGATTTACAGTTTTCTAACCCATACTAAGAGTACGTAGCTATGCAAATCCCCTACCTGGTTCTCACATCCAAAAGTAACGTTTTAGACAATATGCTATGCTCCAATTCTAACTAAGCAGTCATCCTGTTGAAGTACAGGACAAAGATGAGAACAAACTACAGGGACTATGCCTATTTCTAGTGTTTCCAGCAAGGAACCTGAGTTTCAGAAGTGGTTGCATTTTAATACATGGTTTATGGGGCAAAAAGCTTTAAGAGTACAAAGCAAGGGATAGATGAGTACTGGTAAGTACTGGTCAACTAAAACTCCTAAGATGGAAAGATTTCAGGAAGCCTCTATGCTATAAAACTTAAGGTTTTAGAACAGAGCAATTTTGCTATTAAGTCTAGGAAAAAAAGAAAAAAAAATACATTTGACAAGAGAATCCCAGAGAAAATGGACTCAATTAGCTCCCTCTGGGATATGAGGAAATATTTTCCAGTTGGAAAACATCAGCAGAACTTAACATAACAAAGCAGCATTTTAAGTTTGGCCTAAAGACTACATTTTAGGAGAACTTTGAGCAATGGATGCCCTCCTTTTCCCTCCCACAACTTTCATACCTAACATGACAGGCTCTATTTTAAGGCTCTTGACGGAGAAGGAAAGGTGAAGGACCAGAAAAGGCTACAGTAGCCAGCCCTCCAGCCCACATAATGGTATACAAAAATCTTGTAATAAGTTTTCCATCCCCATACGGAGTTGTTGTTTCATGAAGTAAGTCACACAATAGTTATATGACAGATATTTTCAAAGCCGCATTTTCTCCCCTTTCCTTTGATATCACAAAAAATGCTACGGCATGTTTTGTCAGTCAGGTCAATGACCAGATTATATATTAATGAGATCAAGCTAAACTTCTCCACCACCACCAACACACCACATGATTACACAGTGAAAGAAAACAAGATTGCAGACTAGAATATAAAAACCCCATAATACATACAGGGAAACAAGTTTTTAATACTTTTTCCAGAATCATATTTGACATCTAAAGTTCAAAGAGGAAAGCATTAAGATCTTTGGAAAAAAAATGTAGCATGATTAATTAAAATATCTTTTGTTAAGTGAAATACAAATGAAGTTACAGAAGTACCTTGGTATCCGCTAGTGCTGAAGACCAGTGCCAGGCTCTGCAATGCTTTTCCTATCTTCTGGTATTCCTTGGGTAGTGCTGAAAGGGGGAAAAGGATGGCGAAAAGAGGGAAACAGAAGCAAAAACCCACAAGGGTAAGTGAAACTAGATCTGCAGCATTTCCAAAACTTGATAGAAGCAGATGTCAAAACCAACTACTTTTCACATTTCTTCTAGTGAAGCATTTACAGTCACATTCTTACCCCCTCCCCTGCTACAGACATTCCAAAACTGGATAAAGCTATTGCAGTCTGGATTCTTGAAAGCCACAAACAGTTGAGGAAACAGTGTGTGACTGCTATAAAAAAAGAAGAAAAAAATCTCACTGCATCCTAGCTCAGTCCTTCTATGCATACAGTGAGATTTTTTTTCTCCCCCTCATGAGCAGACTTTATCCTCCCTAGGGGGGGTGGGGGGGAAGTGCTGCAGTAATATGGAGAATAGATCTCATTAATATTTTAAGAGGGGATTATTATACAGACCTATAATACCTAAACTCTCCTCAAATCAAGGATTTTATATTTAAAGGCACTAGGAACCAAGATTAACTAGGGATAAAGATGATGCAAGTATCTGAATAATAAAATAGTTTTTAATAATCTATTTATTGAAAATATATGCATTAATTGCTTCCTCACAATGAAGTCAGTAAGCTGTGATTTATGAGCGCATTCATTATTAACACTTTGAATACCACCACCCCAGAGGCCTAAAAAGCTACCTGAAAAGTGAAAGCAATTTTTTATAATCTACCTACGCTAGCAGAAAAAAAACGAAGTAGACGTGCTTTTTGTTGTCAAACATCAGAGGGTACATTGTCCAGGTAAATAGCAGGTTTTTAGTTGCTCTAGCATCCCACACGATCTGATTTTCACAGAAAAACCCCTTTGTGTGGTAAAAAAAACCAAACCCACGAAAACCAAAAAACAAACCCCCAAACCGCATAATTTTATTGATTATCTTTGATCAAGTTCTTGCCCAGAAGTTAGATTACTTAGGACAACTGGTATTTCTTATACAAGAAGTATCATTCAGAGTACTACAGTTCTGTTATCAGCCATTAACTTGTTACTGAATCCCCACTGAAAACTTCAGTGAAGAATATTTGGTTTCTTTTCACTTGCATTTAAGAAGTTTCCACTGTCAGTCATTTTAAATATCATAGAATGGAATACATGTAATTATTGCTCAGAAAGCACCAAAAATAATTCTGACTAGGAGTTGGGACTAGAGCTGACAGGGAACTTAAAACCTAAGAGGTTACTGAAATTCTTCAGTTTTGCATGTCCCGATTTACCAATCTCCTTTTTCTATTCAGTATGAATGTCTGGAAAGTTAAAAGTTAAAATTTTCAACACAATCACATCTGACTTACTGCATTTATGCTAACTAATTAATAGCTGTAAGTATTAGAAGAGTCATTCCATACCTAAAGCACTAGTGTCTTAAGTTTAGGGAGATTTTAGCAGTGAACAAAATACTGTATACCACCATAAGCACAAGTCACAGCCAGCCCTTAACTATGGTGGTTTTGATCACTGCTTCTGTAACTGAAAAGCAATGCTATTTTTCTAGTCCCATCTGAGGGACCTTATTCCTTCCCCTGCCCTTCGCTTCCCCCTCGGTATCATTTCCTAGTGAAGTGAGATCTGTACGATGTTAGAGCTGTGTCCTGTGTTAGACTATTTTTGACCAGCAGGAGGGTCAGTGATATGTAGAAGGAAACCATCTTATTCAAAGTGGAGAAACGTATATAATTTAAAGTTCACATCCTACAGGTACTAAGGTCTAATGTAATCAACTACTAGAAGAGACTGGGCTTCTATACTTCCCATTCCCTCCAGTCAGCCCCAGATATTCAACTGCAGCGTTAGATTAGAAAGCAGCAAAGACATAACTCAGGAGATGTACTTATTCCCAAGTTTGGGGACAATGTTTTTTTGTGGGAATTAAAAAAAGTTTAAAAAAAAAAAAAGGAAAGAAAAAAAACGGAGGAGATTTGAGGAGATTTATGTGATAGGTCTTTGGTCGCCAGACACTACAGCCTGCCCTGAAGTGTTTCTTATTATGGTCCTCAGCTGTAGTACCTGCTTCCTTTCAATAGCTGCCTTGTGGTGGCCACAAACACTGAACACTGCTGTGGACTAGGAAATTAGAGCCCAGGCAGAGTCATAGGGACTTGGTGTGAAGTTCTGCAACCCTAAATATCTGTGGGAAGGAAGAGACAAGATAGGAGAAAAAGAATTGGGCTAAAGATTAAGTTAGAATCAAGTTGTTTTTTTTCTTTTTCTTTTTTGAAACTCATTTCATTTCTAAATCACTCTTCCTGGCATGCAAGAATCCTAAATAAGGGGTTAATAAAATGCAATCATTTATGATTTCATCAAATAGACAGGTCTACTTTGCCCATGTCACTAAAATGTACATAAATGACAAATATATGAGAACAGGTCCAAAAAGGGCTTTAGCTGGATTACTAGAATTATTTAACTTTTAATATTTTTAAACCTATGGGCAGGGACCAGATATTTCTGTTATAAGGGGGGGGAAAAAAAAAGCAAAACACAGTAACAAAAAACTTGCACAATTTATACTCTCAGACACTGAAAGCAGCCAGAATGCCATACAATCCTCATGATAATTTAGGATTTCCTTTAGTTTTAAGATGTGCCTTGAATTATAAACAATAAAACAACAAAAAAAAAAGAGAGAAAAGCAACACAGAAATGGCTGCTGAGTTCAGAAGGGACACTTACGCCCTGTACACCTCTTCCAGTGCTCTTGTCCCACTGTCAGCAGCTCTTTAACTCCATCATCCATTGCTTTGGTGAACCTACCCACTGCATCACATTTCTGTTCTCTGTGGCATTTGGAAAAAGCAAAAACAAAAAACATTTTAACAGATGCATTACGCTAACTTGAAATGCAATACTGAAATGTTTAGTAGTGTCAACTAGGTCTTAAAAAAGAAGTCAGAGAGATAAATGAATTCCTTGAAATCTCTGCCATTTCACTGAGGTCAGAATTTCCCT
>NW_009227452.1:0-278 GCF_000690835.1 Fulmarus glacialis | reverse complement strand
ATTTCCCCCCCCTCTGTTAAACATGTGGTACTGGACTATATTCTCACTACAGTTAGTTACCTTCAAAAAAAAAAACCAAAAACGCTACTAGCTAGATATCCTCCCCAATGAGATCAAATAATAACAGAACAGCAAAATCCGATTTGAGAAAAATGCATCCCAAGAGCACTTAACGCAAACAGAAGGACCCCACATTGACAGGAAATTAGATGTTAGCGTAACAGAAGTAGCAAAATTCATTCAACAATGAACAAATATAAAGAAAATAATTGTTCCAG
>NW_009227451.1:78229-86765 GCF_000690835.1 Fulmarus glacialis | reverse complement strand
ATATATATATATATACACTGTTCAATAGGATGAGAGATGGAGAAAATTCTTGGCTGTCAAAACAGCTGCTGTTGTGAGGAGAAAAAGGATGTGTGTCCAGTGTCCCTTGCTTCCAAAAAAGAAGAAAATAAATCTTTCCCTTTCATATTTGTCTCACTGCAGGGATATCACCTCACTGCCACTGAATTGCTGCCACAATTTGTGAATGACATCTGAATTGAAAGCCTCTGCCCATTGCAAAAGGGGAATGCATGCAGCACCGTGTAATCATGGCTGTGCAGTGATATTTACTTCAATATCCTATCCAGACAAGCAGAAAAGGCCAAACTAAAAGGGCTCCTACAAAATGAAAGGGGTGAAGTTTAAGAGGTTACAGCTCAAGAACCAGCTGCAGTATAAATTTATAAGGCCAGTTTTCTGCAACTTGCACCTTTGTATTGTCACATACACTCTTATGAATTGGTAAAGATATACTCAACACTTGCAAATCACCACATCACTTGGAAAACAGTGAAAAAACTCTTTCTAGGGTTCAAATTTACCATTCCAAGAAATGGGAAAATAGAAGGTTTTAAGCTACCTTTGCAAAAGCTCACTGTTTCGCTGCTGGGCACCTCAGCATATATTCCAGCTTACATATCATAAATGAGCTAAGAAATAACTTAGAAGGCTGCAGGATCAATCTCCAACTCTATTTGCTCCCCATTTAATGTATTTCATCTAGATTTACCGGCTTTCTAGCAGAAACATTAGATCCATAGAAAAAGCCAGATTTAACTGTGAAAATAACACCTGCCCAGTTCTGGGATCTTTGCCCTAAGTGGGGACAACTTGGGACTGCATTGTCAGCCAACTGGTCTAGTTGACTTTCTTTGCTGGTGTTTCCTCACCACCACCACCAAAGAGACCCTGGAGGAGAAAGGTCAACTGACCTGAACAAGTTATCACAAGCGTATCTGAGAGCACAGTTTGTAACGGCAGCCCACAGCGCTCCCACGCAGGCTGCCTATTTGTTCATGGAGTTTAATTGATAAGCAAATGTCAGGTTTGTTTGGTTTTTAATTATTTCTCTGTTTAAGCCATCAAAAAGTTCTGGAACAGAGGAGACAGCATCTCTTCAGAAAGGAAAAGAGCAGCTTCGTATCTGTGTGATAAATTTACTGCAAATAATGCATGCATTTGAAATAAGTGATCTCTCTAGAAGGTCTAAGAGTGTCTTTCCTGAAAACAAGTGGGAAAACACATTTTATGAGTTGTTAAATTCCTTTCAGTTCAGAGCAATAGACGAGTTGAGGACATCAGCGCAAATGTTTCTATGTCCATGTCTGAAAACAAACACGATTTGAGTGATGAATCTTTTCAGCCAACAGGAAAGATAATACTCTTCAAACCTTAAAGAATTAGAAGTATCTAAATCTGTGCTGCATGGGAAAATGAAGTGTGGACACAGTTCACTGAAAGTGCAGCAAAATGCTGGGAGACAGACAGCTCCCTTGGCTGCTCTCCTCCGTTCTGTGATTACGGATTGCTAATCTTGAGCCCCAGAGTGGTACTTACTTGTGCTTTCCATCCAGAAGATCTCAGAATATCTGGGAAACTTCACCAAGTTACTGGGAGCATATATATAGCTGAGGGGTCATTACTGCTAAGCCAGGCTATTCCCTCCTCACAGATGCTTTGTCTCTTATACAAAACATATATTACAAAAAGGAGGAAACTCCATGAACATGTCACGGTTCCAGATAACTAGGCTTTCTGTTACAGACTTCATCGACACTGGCGGGTGTAAACACCCGTCATCCCAAGTGGAAGAGAGCTATAAAAACAATTAAGTCTCTCCTCTCAAACCCCTGGCAGAGACGAGGTTTCCCTGCGTGGGGGAGCCTTATGGAACATCATCCTGGGATGGGCAGAGAAATGTGAGACAGCCCATGTAAATACACAAAAAGAAGCAAGCTGCAAGGCTGCTGTCCGGGACTTCGTGTTACAGGAAAACCAGACAAGGGTTAGGTACTGTCTCAAGTCCATTCCTATTTTCTCTTAATTTCTTGCAGAAAGCCAATTCCTTCAGAGGGATAACCCAGGAAAAATCTCTAGTACAAAATTAGAAGTATAAAATCTCTTATTTTGGGTAAATAGTCCTGCCCCAAAAGGCAATATTTTTAATAAAGAGAACCTCTCCAAACCTTGTTGCTTACTTACACTGCTGCTACGCTGGATCTGGGAGTTTCTACACAAGACGACAGGCAAGCCTGATAAACTTTTCTGAAGTATTTAAAAGAACACTATTCAATTCCCGGGTGCTAAAATAGCATCACTATTAAAGTCTAAATGCTAGAACACTAATAACCTTTTTCTGCAGGAAAATATAGAAGAATATTAACCAGACAAAATTGGTTCACACCGGAATTTTACCGCATTAAGATCGGTGCTCTGTGCAAAACCAACCCCCCATCCCCATGCAGATATTTCATTTGCAAGGGCCGCACTGGCCATTGTATCTTTCTACGCAGATAATGGATGTATTTATTTTTGAAATGGTACGTTTTGAATGTTACATTCCCAATATGATGGAAATTTTTATTCAACCTTTATTCGTAAACAAGCCCAGCAACTTCCTGAGAATCTGGCTACACTGAAATAATGGTGCAATTATACTCATATTTAATTTATGATGAAAGCCAAAAAAGCCACTTTCGCTCTTTGAATTTCCAGTACTTTTGTTACTTGCTGTAAGCCAGTCCACGGAGTGACAGGGTTTATTTTCTCTTTGTTTGTTTTCAGAAAGTAACACAACCAACAAACTAAACTCTAGTATTAAATCTCATCCAGCCTGTGACAGCAATGACATATGTCAGCACTGACTGAAAGAGAAAAGTCATTGACCACAAAAACAAAAAGACATTTTTTCCAGAAGGAAATTTTTTTTTCTTCATAAGGGCAAGTCACTTATATAAAAAATAGGAGAAAATTATTAATATCATTTGACCCAAAATGAACGCATGCAGCTGCAACAAGACTTCAACGAAATTTAAAGCACCAGAGCCTTTTACCTCCAGCCTGCTGATAGCTGAGCATAAGCAACATGAATAAAGGTGCTCAGCATTGTTCCTGTCCTCACTTTAATTCAGGTACAGACTAGTAGAGGTATACATACCTTCAGAAATATTTTTTTTTCCTAATGCACAAACACACTTCACAGTAAAATATCTAGGTCCATTTTTTTAATGTTTTAAAATGGATTTTAGACAAATAATGGCAATGCACAATTACTGTCCTGATTTTCTCCCAGAGGTTCTCCCAGTGATGTCAGGACTCAGAAAATAACGTAAATATGCTGGATAAATGAGAGTCAGAAATCAACAGTAGGAAGAAAGGGAGATAGTGAAAAACCATTACCTGATGGAAGATAGCTACAGAGCTCAGCATTTTTATCAGTGTTTGACTAATGGAACTTCAAAATTGGGCAAAGTAGGAAGGGAAACAGGTCAAGGCCAAACACTAACACTAAAAAGGGTGCTTGCAAAAAAACACTGAGCTGTCAGACACCACTCAGCTCCCAGCCACTTAGAAATGACTGAACTGATGCACACTTTGCTGCTCTTAGAGTCACACTCCACCTACTACCCATTCAAAATCAATATAAACCCTTCTATTGTGCTTTGATATAGAAAACGTACATCCAGGTTTTAGTCTCATCTCCAAGAACAGACAACGTTTGTGGTTATTAAGTGACTGGTTGTTTTTTATGCGGCATATCAACGCCACCCATCAGAGAAGCAATAGCATGGGATAATACCTACGAGGCATCTCCTCAGGAGCCTGGGTACCACTGGCACAGGCAGAGCGAGGCAGCGCAAAGGAAGTTTTTGGCTAGGAGGGTAAGTTTTGCAAGAGAGAAACAAGATTGTGTTCTTAAAACTGTTTCTTAATTCAGCGGTTCTAAAGTCAGTCAATTTAATTTCATTAATTTCATACTCCCATGGGACTAACTTGGCCCATCCCATACTACTCCTTGTCTAACCCCTCTCCCATGGTTTCAGCAGTTGTGGTGGCATCAACCTGCCCTCCACAGCTGCCACTGCAGAGGGAAATCGCTTCCCACTCCCCATCTCATTTCTAATACTTAAACAAAAATATCTTTCTCCTTTGAACACCTGTTTCCCCTTTCTCCCAATTACTCCTTTCATTAATATTAAAATAAACATTTAAGAAACTGTCTTAACTACAGTCTTATTTTAACTATAGCAGTATCAGAATTGAAAAATAGCCAGCTCACTCATGAGTATTTCTAGTTTTTAAAAAAGAGACCAATATACCATGCAGTTACCAAGCACAGCCCCACAGCAACTGCACCCTTTAGGAACACAAACCCTTTGCTGAATGGGAAAAGGACCAGTGTCAGTGGAAGCAGTCTGCAGAGGGTTGTCACCTGCGACCAGGGCCAGCCCTGAGACCTTCTGCACCCACAGACTCGGGGACCCCCCTGGGGGGCTGTGCCTGTTCTACAGTCTTTGAGATCTGGTCCTTAACCAGAAGAGCCAGTGATGACTTACAGGCCTAAAGAGAAGCACAGCAGCAAACAGTACTGAATTTTAAAGTAGATAAATCTGAGTGCTGTGATAACGTTGCTAAATCACCTCTTAAAGCACTACTATTCCTCTTCTGGGCTCTCATCCCTAAATTGGTATGACTGGGAAGCCTAGGATGCTTCCAAAATGCTTTAATTGTCTTCAGTCTTCCCTTTTCTTCCCTCACGTAGCTCTTCCCTCTTATTGAGTCGATAGAAAAATGAGGAGACTGTTCTTGGGTTTTGAGTGAGTAAATGACATTCCTATTCATTATTTATCTGCTTTGAAATTCTCATGAATACCACCAGTGATAATCACCTAATTTCTATCAATTTATTTCTAGATCATCATCACATAAAAAAGTGTAGTGTAGGTAGCAGCTCAATCCAATATTTATGAAGTGAATTTTTTTTTTAATGAATATATAGAGACTCAGTGTAATTACAACTAGAGCTATTCTTTGAAATTCCAAACTGGGGATACATTGAATAGAAATACATCTCAGTTTGCTGGAGCTTACACAATTGCTTGAAAACATCATAATCTTTCAAAAAAAAGCACACAGCAGATATAGTCACATTATGCTATACAGAATTAGATCTACATAAAAGGTTACTCCATCCAGTAAGTTCTGCTATTTCTGCTCAGCAATGTAGTCGTGTACCAACCATTACTGTCAGCATCCATCTGGGATGAGATAGCGGCAAGCCCTTCAACAGCCGTACACCGCAGGCAGAGACTTTAGAGGTGACTGCAGAGAGTTCGAGTCCATGCACAACCGAGCAGTTAGGTCGGGGGGGGCCTCATATCAGCTTAGCACAGCAGAAAGTTGGGCAACTGTCACCTTGACTGTCTAAGAGGTCTTCAAGGCAAGCCTCAGGCAGAGCTCGCTGGAGCAGCCTGTGCTGGTGGTGCCAAATGCGTGAATAGTGTCAGACCTTTAATTGGATTAAACTTTGCTGGGAAGCTTTTCTGTGCTAAACCACGTGGCACTTCACCTGCTGCTCTCCAAACATTGCAATTAGAGGGTGTCCGTTCACAGCAATGTCAAAAATAGCCTGGGGAATTCATGCACTTCAGGATTTTTAAAACTTCCAGTAGAAAGTAAGGAAGACAGTGCCTTCCATGTTGGATTTTGTTAGACATTCTGGATAGCTCCATCACATTCAGCAGGTTTTGGACTATCGAACCTCATTGCTTTCATGTACCTATTTTACAGGACTTTGTTATGGTCATTGAACAAATATGTACAATTTGGGATGCTTTGGTAAAATTAAGGGCAGTAACTAAAACTGACACATTTTAGACTGCAGTTACTGATAAAGGATGATAATGAGCTCTGCTATTGTATGGTTAACATTTGGAAAAATGAAAAATGGCGCAAATCCAAATGAATAGCAGTGTTTAGTGATTGCCATGACAACAAGCTATACATCTTACTCAAATCAGAGTGGAAATTGTATATGACTGCAGATTAAAAAACAAATTATACTTCTTACTACCGCCTCTTCCAGTGCCATTGGTCTCTATAATCCATCATTTTTTCAGATTTTAAGAATTGCCACAGATCCTCCGGTCTTCTGTAGAAGGTTAGAGGTCACAGTGCACTTTAATTGACATGTTGAACAAAAAGGGCTCAACTGCTCCTCCAGTGGACGCATTACAATTGTCTGTTCGCATTGAATGAATTTTTAACGACTCCCATGTAGGACATTCACAGCTCTATTTCAGCCACCTCAATTTGCCAGTTGCAAGTTTAGTCCATAACAGCCTCTAGATCTCCTCTGGGAGCCCAGGGCACCTCCATGCACTGGCTCATATTAGAGAGAAACCTAAAAGCCTGCTTTTAGTTCTGGGTAAGAGCCAAAGCCAGGACTTTCAAAACCTGTTGAACCTCTCGTGAAGTTTTGACTTGCAGCCTTTGACACAACCCACCATTCAGTGATCTAATGCCAGCATCAATCAAAAAAACAGGTTATTTATCTTCTGAATCTGTACAGCCAAAAGAATCTTAAGACAGGTGACTAAAAGATTTTAGGCCAGCTTATACTGAAATTGTGCAAGATGATTTATGAGATTTTAATGCTATCGAATTTGAACTCTGATTCAACCACAGATGTGAGGCAAAAGCTGATGTATATCTGAATGCCGACAGCTCTCTTCTACAATATATCTACTCCCTACACTGTCCCAGCTATTCCCTAACCCAATTTAGCCAGCAGTGATCAACAGCAGACTCGGGCAGTTGTGAGTTATTTTCCTCCAAATCTGACAAACTTTATTCTGACTCAGGCTGATCTTCATTCCAAAATAGGGAAAAGGAAAGCAGCCAAGCCGAGGAGAGGAGAAGGAGGAAAGGGAGGAGCAGGAATTGCTTTCCCTTTGGAAAGAAGAGCAAAAGGAAGCTCAGATGTCACTGAGTCCCGGGCAGAACTAGTATCCCATTTTTTATCTTTTCTTCCCCTTTGAATTCAGTCACACGGGCCTTGGGATAACGGCAGAGCAGAAAGAATGGACACAGCGTTCATTTGGCATGAATACATAAGTAGTGAATAATTACACTAAAGATTTTTTTTTTGGCAGGCACAGCCGCCACCCTTGAAGAGGATGATCAAAAATTCTGGTGATGAGCACAGAAAAGGATCTAAAGGGGAAATTTCCACCCCAAGAAAGCCCCAGTCTGTGTCAGGATCAAACGGAAGGGACATTGCGGTCCTTATTTGATGATTTGCTCTTTTCTTTTCCCCTCTGAGCACATTACAAGAGTAAATCCTCCCTCTCTCAGAGTCATTTGTGTAAGAAAATAGCCGTGCCCAGCTCTGCAGTCACTCAGTGTTAAAACCCAGGACTGCTGTGAGCTGGCTCTCCGACTGGATGTAATCTGGTAGCTATTAGCAAGAGAAATGAACTAGAAAATATCCATAATAAGCACATGACCGAAAATAAAGTATAAAAAGGAGAATCCATCCCAATGGGAAGGCAAGGAGCGCACGCTCCTTAAAAACCCTGCAGCAGGCACAGTGCTTGCTTTCTGGAGTTTTCGTGCATTAAGGATAATTTTAGGAAAACAGTACAGAAGTTTGTAGTTTGGCTCTCTTTTCTTTCCTACCTGCCACTCACTCTCCTCCTCGTGCCACATGGATGTCAGCCAGGCCCCTTACAAAACCCTTTAAGGCTCTGCAACACACTTTTCTTGTCTAAATGCCAAAGCTACTGCCTACGTTCAGCATTTGCTTCCTTTGGAGACCAGTTCTTCCAGGGGCTGAGTGCCCTCGGTCTTTACAGGGCTGTTTTATTGCATATGAAGTGGCACGGAAGAGTCACTCGTGCTCCCTTTCTATCTGTGGGACCACACAAAGGGTTTGTGAGGCAGCTGAGGCCTTCCTTTCAAGGGCCATGTTGTTCTCACCGAAGTTATAGAAATTTGTGCTTGTAGGTCTGGTGGTCCCAGGGTCAGCACCCAAGCCGGTGTGATTGCAGCTGCATTTTGGGCCAGTGTCTTCCAGAAGGATGGGTGGTAGAAAGCAACTATACAAAGGAAGGGAAAATGAAGAAAGGGCTATCAGAAAGAAAATATCTGAGCAGAGCATAGTGACAAGAAGGCCAGTATCAAGTTGAAGGAGCACAGAGAAATGTCATCTCAGATCTTTGAGTTGGTGGCGGAAGGAGAGGCCATGATAAGAAGCTGGAGATGGATCTCAGGAGAACACATAAAATTAAATTTCCTATTTCTCAAGTGTGAATATAAGTAAATCCTACCTATCAGAAAGAAAATATCTGAGCAGAGCATAGTGACAAGAAGGCCAGTATCAAGTTGAAGGAGCACAGAGAAATGTCATCTCAGATCTTTGAGTTGGTGGCGGAAGGAGAGGCCATGATAAGAAGCTGGAGATGGATCTCAGGAGAACACATAAAATTAAATTTCCTATTTCTCAAGTGTGAATATAAGTAAATCCTACTAAAAC
>NW_009227451.1:47305-78197 GCF_000690835.1 Fulmarus glacialis | reverse complement strand
GCACAAAGCTGTGTTGAACGCCAGGTTGACCCTAACGTTCCCTATGCCACAAGGGATGTGGGGAAGCAGGAGGTGCAGCACGGGGAGGACGGTGCCCCACAAAATGGACCATTCACTGCAGTCTTGTTGCCATAACAACCATAAGAAAGGTCCATAAATAGAATATCTTCTGCTAGCAGGATATCATATTGGCAGAGAAGATTTAGCTCCAGCTTCTTACAATGCACCTGCTCCTTAAATATATATACACATATATATACACTCAGAATATGTATAAATGAATACATCTATACTCATAAAAGAACTATAGTCAGAGGCACTTAAAACTGCATGACTAACTAAGCTATGAGGATGGCCACTCAGAGTTTTGTGGCAACCACGGAAAGAAAGATCAGGTCCTCTGCTTCTCCTCTGTGTGAAGGAAGACATTTTTTTAAGGTATGTGGCCTAGGAGACCTGCGTTAGTCCTGCCAACTCTATCTAGAGAGAATAGAATATGGCAGAACTTCTTTCCTCTCTTGTTCGAGTATCCAAACAGATAGAGAGGAAGGGCTGTCCCACTTATTTGTAAACACACAAAATAATCAGACCACTCAGATAAGAAAGCAATTTCTCTAGCAAGAAAGCAGCAGGGGATTCTTTATGGTACATGCAGTTCCCAGACACAAATAGAATTGATTGCTGTACGATGCAAGGGACCTTTACCACATCCTTTCAGTGAATATCAGCATCTTAAACCTTTAAACCTTCTGTGACAACTCAGGGTTTTAGTTAAAGACATGTATTACAGAAATTACATTTATGTACATTACATTACATATTTATTTTTTGTTGGTTTGTTGAGGGTTTTTTTTTTTTTTTTTAACTTTAACACTTCAGTTGTCACAGCAGCAAGGCACTTTTAAACTACACTCCCCCGATAATCATAATAGGTACATCCAGTCATTGCCATCAGTGTTCCCTGAAAGGAAGCGAATACCGCAATTCAAATCCCTTCCAACATAAATGTCAGTCATTGTTTTCAAATATTGTATATTGCCGGCAATAATAATACCTCTGCCTTCCACCGCCCAGAATAAGTCACATCACCAGAGCTCCCTGCAGCCCCTTCACTTGCATATCTGACATGCACACTCCAGAGGCAGCAAAACAACCTACACCGTCACCAAATCACTTTATGTGTAATAAACCCCATCCATCTGTCCTCTCGTGCTCACAATCCAAGGACAAAACATCACTTCAGAAACCTCTGTGTAACATCCAGGTACTCCACAATCTAGTCAGCCTAACATGCCCCTCAGTAAGGGGGGATGATAATGTTCCCAATTTTAGAGACAGGGATGGCAGACACAGAGCACAACTCGTCCGAGGCATGCAGAAGCCTGTGGCAGGACGGGGCTCTGCGAGGATCAAGTCCCAGGACTAGTGCCCTGGTAAGGAAACCGTACATGCAGTAGTTTGCAAATCTGGGACCACGATGGCTTGTTAAAGGACGGTGTCAGCTTTCATAGTCAAGAAACTAGCAATGAAAATAGATTTATACAAAAAATTCAGGGGAAAATGGATAAGCAAATTAAAAATTTGTGCTGCAGGCCAAGCTATCCAGGCTCAGCTCAAAGTTCAGGGCTTTCCTTTCAGGTTACTCTGCTATCCCAAATCTGGGGGTTGTCTGATAGCTCTATCAAAATCCAGTAAAAACTCTTAAGGATCACTTCATCTCCTTGTCTGTTTGAAATTACTTCGTTAGGTGGAGGAAAACAGTGCCATTGGTCCCCTCTCCCTCCAGCTTTCTCTCACAAATGTAAAACCACCTCTTGGACAGCGAGGTCCTCTATTGCTGTGGTTTATTGTGGAGACAAGTGTCTCAACCCCAACAACACAGAGGAGGAAACCGAGGCATGAAGACACGGCATGTCTGACGCAAGGTCATCCAGTGACACAGTCATGAATAATACCCAGGCCTATTGACCACCACACTATGTTTTACCCACTAGACCCTATTGCTTACCAGCAAAACCCATATCCTAAGGGGGATTATAATGAACTCTACTACAATTAATAACTTTCTCCTCCAGAGTCCTCAAGTCTCACCTGCACCAGATAATACACTGAGATAAATGAAGATAAAGAAAAAGCTTCCCAAGAACCTGATTACATCCCTATTATTTACTCCTGGACTCCTGCAGCTGTTTTAATCCTACTGATGTTGGGCTAAATTTCAAAATAAACAACATAGTGCATTTTCCACCACCATTGAATGTAATTAATGGATACAATTAGTCAGCCAAAGATAAAATCCCCTGGCAGAAAGTCCATGGCAATGTGAATTTTTGCTATATTTTTCAAAGTATTTTATTTACTTGGCTTCTTTGGCTTTGTATTTCATTCATCATAATCTTTTTATCCTCTGAAATCTATACTGATTTTATTTCAAACTCTGCTCTTAATCTTATCTAATAAATGTAGATGTTAGACCATTTCATATTCCAGTTGCCTGGGAAGTTGACAAAAACAGCTTTTTAAAATCTCATTTTTCATTTAAATATTTTTCAAATTATGTTTTCAACACATCCAGTCATCTTGTTTACCTTATTCTGAGTCTAAATAAATGTGTATCATGACAAACACCTGTGACTATAGGGCAGTAGATACTCAAGTTTAACCTGCAAAGAGCCAATTCTCAGACTTTATGCATCTGATTTGGAACCTGTACAGCATCCAAATGAGGGTACAATATTGGCACATAAGGTACCTCATTTGTGTGTCCAGTTCCTCTGGATGCATACAAATAACTTTTTATTTTTTACCCACAGCAACACCATTTGTGCATACAGTCCCATTAACTCTGCTTGCCGATTAAGCAAGAAATTATGTATATATTTTACTGACAAATTGCACGAAAAATAGAGTACATGTATGTAAGGAATGAAGACTAATGCACATGAAAAATCCAAACCCTCATTTTTCAAGCAGCTGCAAGTTGCATAGATGTTTATGAGTAACCTCTGCCTCACCTATAAAGCCAACTGAAGTCAAGGGAGTGGAAAGCACGTAAAGCAACAGCACAACCTTCTTTCTATATACTCGGAGATTTTCATCCCAAAGGTTGCAGAAGAGCTTTTCCAAGATACATAATGTGAGATAAATCAATGCATCCCTAAAATGAGACTACTTCTGGGCTGAAATTTGATAAATTTTCATAAGAGGAACTTAGAAAGTATGGGCAGAATATGTTGTGCATTAAAATCGCAATGAAATATATTGCTAGGACATAAGGTTAATATCATAGGTCTTCCAAAAGGCACTTGCATTGCCATGAAAACCTTATAAGGTCCAGATACATTTAAAACCTCAGCTTTAAATTAGAGCTAAAACAGCTCATTAGCAGGAGCGCATGGTTCAGCGTTTACTGGCGGGCAATCTCTCCTTGTCTCTGTGGAAGGGCTGCAGGATCCTGCCTCGATTCTCCTGAACTTCTAATCAACACAACTTCTAGATTAGGCGTTAGGTGAAGGGAAAAACTTAGCTGGCAACCGACTCTTGGGTGAAAGATTGGTAAAGTAACGGAAAATTATTATCCCACGTCATAAAAGAACATTTTTGCTAACAGATAATTCTTTGATTCTTCAAAATAAAAGTTTGCATTTGGGGGCTGAAGCAACTCCACAGCATTTCAGGGACACAAGCAGCAAAATTACGAGCTACTTGGTAGGGACCATTTTAGCTAAACAAATTTTCTGCTGGTCCTCTAGTGAGAAATAAGAAGCTTCATCAAGAGGCCTCCTCAAAATAGCATGGTACAAACTTGCCCTCTGCAGTTAATGTGCTGCAACAAACTCCTCCTTTCTAACTGACGTCAGGAGTGCCTTTCCCGTGTGAGAAATGAATTCTTGCTATCACTGCAGTGATCAATCTCTTTACCAATGATTCTTCCTTCACAGACCTTCAGGCTGACTTGAAAAGCTTACATCTCGTTTCATATCAATCAATAGAGATGAAAGGCAAAGTTCAGAAAAGCTACTTAAGGAATATATATTATATACACCAAGTAAGTGAGTTAAATAATATATTTATCAACAAAAATTATTGTAGAGGAAAAAAAAATCATGGTCAAAGTTTGTTATAACAGTGGGATAAGTTTTCCCTGAGTAATAATAGATAGGTGAACTGAAAATGGTGATAAAAAACACAGTGTGGGTAACCGCTAGCAGACCACAAACAGCTCTTAAACTACAGGTCACAGCTTGGAAAAAACACAGATCAATATTAGTAACAAGTAAAACCAATATCAGGTTTTGATTTTGCAAAACCACTAGTGATCAGACTAGAATCAGAAGAAAAAGAATTCTTTTCAACTCAGACCCCAAAGTTCAAAAAGATATTCTAATATTGATTTGTCTCTAAACATCTCATTTGGAACAGAAACCCTAACAGAAGAAAGCTGACTACATGAAACCATAAAAATAAAGGAAATTTTCTTTAAAGAAAAAGTTTTAACTCTTACCAAAATGAAGACAACAAAAAAAGCAGAGGAACACAACCATGGGACAATTGTTCTTTTAGACCTAAATTAACATATGAAAAATTAAAAGTCTTGTTGCACTAACTAATTATAAAACATGTGGCTTTAACTGCCTCTTACTTTGATCCTAGACTTTAAACCAGCCCACATGATATCTACCTGTGGTCTTCACACTGGAATTCCACGCTTTGATCAGAAATGGCCCTAGAACCTCAGCAGTGCTGAGAAAACACCAACTTGGATGAAAGCTACGTCATCCCATGCATGCTTTGTACATATAAAAATGCACAGTGGAACCGCTACTTGCTCAGCCTAATATTTGAGGGACATTTTGAATATATAGATATATACAGTCACCCTTGGTCAACAGCCAGGAACAGTTGGGGTTCATAGGGATGAACTGCCGAGCAGAGCGGCAGTCTTGAAGTCTGCATACGTGGAGAAACGCACAGTGCTGTTACCCACAGTACATGCAAGAATAACCAGGGTCCAGTCTTCACAGCCATCCCCAAAACACATTTCACAAACCTGAACGCAACACTGGCTATGCAGTAAGTGGCTGCTCTCTTTGTATGCGATGTGCTGTAGGCAACTTAGTTGTTATATCCTTTCCACATCATTTCTACAGCTTTATTTTGAAGGCATTTTTGCCCTAAAAGAAATCAGTTTTAATGTAAAATGACTCCATAGCATTTTGCAGTTGAAATGTGCTTCTGTAAGAACTAATCCATACTTTGTTTTGAAGAGAGAGAATAAAATCAAAGAAACACTTATTTCTGTAACACAAGTCTGTAACAGCAAAAGTCAGCTGTAATTTAATTAGCAGCTATGGCAGATTAGAAGATTTGTGATTCCTTCAATAAAGAGAGATTTTTTAGGAGCAATTAACACAAGACCAGATGTGAAGCCTTGAAATTCAGAGAGAACAAAGGTGGGAGGTGGAGATGAAAATAAAGATGTGGGAATTGGAAACAAATAAGTTTTTTTCTAATTTTTATCACAGTTCTTGCTTGGGGCCAGACAGGTTACCACTATAAGCACATCAAATGCCTAAAACTGGTCCAAAGCTTCCTCATGTGCAGAATGTAATTCCTGTTATCAGTGTCCCTCCACTTAGAGCAAAGTTGTTTATCCATTAAAAAAAAAAATTACTGGTAGCAGAATTATCTTTGGGGGTTCATGAACTTTTATTATTTGTTGCATTTAATAAGCACAGAGAAAGAAAAAGGTCATTTCTTGACTGGAATAGCTTGTAGGCTAATATATCAGCAAAACACAGAAGCTGAAGATAAAGACAATCCACTTTTTGTTGCTGTATTTGATTGTTTTCTTTATGGCTTAATAGTGTAGATTGAAAGAGAGCTTAAATGTTAGCATATCTGACAAGATGGTAAATTCAAAACAATAAGGAAGCAAACAAAATGATTCATGTGGAATTTTGAAATATCTCAAAATATGTCAGCCACCAGATGTCACAAAACCTGCAAGTGATGATACACTGAAATGAGAGAAGGGTAAGGCTCTGGCAATTGCACCCAACCACACAGCATGTCAGGAAATTTTCCTATTAATCTCCATAAATCTTAGAGTCTTGGAATGAAAGGAATAAAACACACAAGACAAAACAAACAGAGATTTTCTCTACCATCATCTACCTCAAAGTGGAAATAATGTATTCAAAACCAGCATCTTGAGCATGACAGAAATTACAGGCCACCTGTGCACTAAAAAAGAGCATTTTAAAAAAATATATGGCCAATCTGATCTTACATAAGCACAGACAAGGTCAATATGTTTACCATCACTCACAAATTCTACAGACCCAAGAAATTACTTAAACTGCCAACAGCACAAATTCCCAAACATTTATTTTATTCACACACATATATACATACTTTTTTTTTTTTTTTAAATGCTCACTGTATCTTCCATGCAACAAATCCTATGTGAAAGACACCATTCAGAATAACTAGAAAGTACTATCTCCATTGGTTTTGCCAAACCCATTATCACGTCCTTATGGAAAACACAGAAAATATATATGAATTAATTTATATCACATCCTGATGCTGATAGAAAAATCCTTAGTCTAAGAAGTGATACTCAGTAAAGAACTTGACAAAACCTGACTCTTAATATTAGTTCCACAAAAAACATTTGAAATTTTAACTGAAATAAAGATTAAACCTCATTCTATATAATAATAGATCTGTTTCACATGCTGTTAAAAAAATGTGCATTTCCCCAACTAAAATAGCAATGTAAATCAAGAACATCTATTGAGGGAGAGATCGCAATAAGTATGAGAGAGAGAAAAAGTGATTCCTAACATTCTGCATCCAAAGAAAAATTCATGCAGAACAATAAATAGCTTTGCTTTGTTAATATAAACCCCTGTTGCTGTTGTGTGATGCAGTAATCTCCAAGAACTGCAACAATATGAAAGAAAACACATACTGAATTTGCCCAAGGAGTAGCAATTTATAACCTCTGATAACTGTCCTACACTTGATTGCTTTTATTTACTTCCTTTCTCTTTTAAAAATTAAATGCTGGACAATAGAGCTATCCACTGCCTGTACCAAGACCTTGTATACTGTATGTCAGATGTGAAAGGTCAGTATTTATACTATTATATTGCACAACCCACTAATCATCATTTTTCATCTTCACCTAATCCCACTGCAGAATGTTATTGTTGTACAAAGTGCTTAGAAATTAATAAAAGAGAGGTGGTCGGAGTAACCCTGTTTTATCTGCCTGAATATTGAGATTTAATATTATCGTGTGTGTTTTGCACTGTGATAAGACAGACAGGGACACCTATGTTTGCTACTAATCTAAAACTTAACATTAGAGAATAAACTATTCTAAGCAAAACAGAATACACGGATTACTATTGCCTCCCTAATTTAGAAGGAAATAGGCTGTTGCTGGAGGGCAAGAGTACCTGTCACTGCAGTAACTCTCATCTTCAGTACATTGTCTTTAAATGTGTTCACGGGTACAATCTGAGTCAGAGCTAAGGGCTGTGACATGCCCAGATCAGGGACGTGCATATGCAAAGTCCCAGGATACATTTATGGCTCAGGTTGGTCACAAGAGCGTTAAAGTCACTTCAGGAGGTGCAATTGGAGAGCAGAGCCAGGAGGGAGGAACTGGAATTGCCTGTTCCAGCAACACCAAATCCTTAGATTGACTTAAACCAATCTTTTCCCCACCATATAAAGGTCCAAATCCAAGGTTGCTAACACACAATGGTCCTACAGGATTAGCATGTTTTGAAGCCTGGAGGCAAAAGGGCCACAGTTCAGGGTTGGGACTTCAAACGCACAACAATTAGGGCTAAAGCCTTAAATGCTGACCTGCACACAACACATAAATGGCCCTTTAATTAGCAGTACTTGTGTAGCGTAAGTGACATGGTCAACACCAGGCCATACTTTCTTTAGTCTTATTAGCCTGGAGATCAGAAAGCTGTGGGAGATGCAAGGCCCAGAAGGTGCTCTGACTGAAGCTAATTTAGTCAAAATAAGGCAGCAAAGGGTGTAAGCAGGCATTTAACCTACGCAGGAAAGAGCCCCAGTGAATGAACTCTGTATTTAAGACTTTTGAACACTTATAAAGGCCCTGGAAGAGCACTATTCCATCTGACTCTGGATTTATACAGTTGGTTTGCAGTGACCGAGGACTCTGAGGAAGCGTTACATCCAGGCAGCGATGCAGCAGGATGCTGGCTGACAGCAGAGCCTTTGGCATGGGGGTGCAGCAGAGTGACTTCAAAATGTTATGGCAAGAGTTGTCGTGTTCAAATTAAGCTAATTAAAGATCAACAGTAAGAAAGGTTAATTTAAAAAAAAAAAAAAAAAAAAGAGTAAGACTGATTTTCAACCGCTTTGACCTTGAGTTGTTAATGAAGTGCAAATCCTCTCACTAGGAAATGTGGTTGCTTGCTGGAAGCATGATAGTCTGCAACTGAACCTGCAAAGCAGCCATATACATCCTATTTATTTTCTTCTGGTTGAGAATGCAATAAGGGAAATATGGGGCTTCTAATTTGAAGCAGCTTGTGACATATAGAAAGGAAACAGAAGTGGTTTTTCAGTCAGATCACCCACTACGTCCAAAATAACAATCCACCCTATCCACTCTGACAAAATTACACATAATAGAACTAAAACTGTGCTGAGAAAAATAGTCTGTTAAGCTTCCCATTCCTCTGAGGCCTGAAGTCTATTTTTAATGTTGAGAACTAAAGTTACATACGCGCCACCGAAGCCTGCCTTGCCTCAGCCAATTGAGAGAAGCAGCCTCCAAAGCATTAATAATTTATCTGATTTAGTTTAGCTGGCATATTTCAGCAACCAAACTGCACCAAACTCTCCTGCAAGGAAAGAGAGAGAAGTTATTTCAGAAGGAGCTTTCCTCCTTCACAGCATGTTCTTTCTCTTTTTACTTTCTTTCTTTTCCATGTATTTATTGGTGATGAAAAGCTTTCAGAGGCAGTCTAGAAGAAAAAAGGTCTCCATATAGCATCAGAGTAGGAAAAGCAGAAACATCAGTAAGACAAAATTTCCATGTCAACCATGATCTACCAATCCAATTTAGCTCTGGTGGAAAGCAGATAATTCTGCGTTCCTTGATAGTCATTTTGGAAGTTATCCCTGGCATAGGAAGAGTAGCAAAGACCTTTGGCTGCCATGTCTCCTCTTTCCGTGCAGTCTTAAAGATGAACAAAACTTAAATGCAACTCGCATGCAAAACATCCCACTGTTTTTTTGTATTATATGAGCCATGTACAGCTTCAAAAGGAAAGTCTCTGTTGCCTTGCCACACCAGCACTTCATTAACTAAGTCCTACATTTATGTACATTCATTTTACTTTCAAAATATTTTCTAGAAAGTGGGAATTAATTAAACCACTGGCTGTCTCTAGGTTTATTCACTGTATCGATTGCTCTGGAAATGAGTGGGAGTAATTATTCTGAAAAGGTTCATTCTCAAGAGTGAACATGTAGGGTGCTAAATGTAGTCAAACTGGTGAATAACATACAGTTGAATGTGAGAAAAGATGCAACTATCTGTGAATGAAAAGGAAAGTACACAAAGGAGTGAGGTCTGCAGCACTAATTTTTGATGACCACGACAGCATAAAGGGGAAGCTGAGAATGTCCCGAATCAGAGATTTCTCTCTTCTGACTAAGCAGATGAGATCAAAAAGGACCAGATCTTTCTAGACAGACCTGTTCCCTTCCATGCAATGAAAGAGTTGCAGTTAGTTATTTTTACAAACAGCGCCCTGGACACCAAAGACTTGCCTCTCCCACAGCTGTGGCTCCCTGGTGTCCCCTTCTCATCTTTCCTGACCATGTGACTTCAAAGGGCATTTGCTACCAAGGATAACCTGTGCCTCTACTACCAGTGCCCTTGGAGGACTTGTAGCATTGCTGCAAGTTTCTAACCAGGCTGTTGAAGATGGTGCAGCTTGTAGCACTCTGTGCACAGCTACACCCACTACTCGTTCAAATGTTGAACAAAACCAGGACTAACGCAACCAACATGCCTAGGGAAGTCCCATCCCCACCCACAGCCTCCTGCAGGAGAAGGGGCCAGCATCTTCAAGACTCATGTGGCTAGGCAGGAGACATGATCTACTGCCTAAAAGAATTGTTCCCAATTTAGTAGCAATATTAGGGTTCTCAACATTTTGCAACTAACAGAAGTCCTGTGAGACCTACAATTACCCACATTGTTAAAAGTATATATGTCAAAACCTGGGAAAGATAGATTATAATCCGTGGATATTAATCATCCAAGCATCTGGGGACTCAAAGCTCTGCAAAAGAAAGGACACAATGTCTGACAATACACCTCCAAGAGAAAATGCATGGTCTGAGACAGGCTGGGATTTCATCAAGAGCAGCTGCACCTCACAAATAAAAGGGTTAGGACTTTGTGCTTTCTGTTCCTTGCTTATATATATAAGCTATAGCTTGCTTAACAGATGGAAAAAAATCCATAAATTAGGCTTTACTGGCATTAATTTGTTGGCAATTTTTCATTTGCACGAAACAAACCTTAAGTAATTTGTGTTCATTAAAAAAACCAAGACCTTTCACCATGTTGAACTTCACCCTCTCATGGAACAGGTCATTTATTGAATCATTATTGAATTATCCTTCAGTAATTAAGTCTCTTCTATATACCAATTATTCATTTGAGTAGGTCTTAAAATATTACAGAAAGAGCATTAGCGATCACTTTTAGAAAAGGCATTTATTCTAAAAAAAAGGAATATAATTTGTCCTTCCCAATTTATTATTCTGGCCCACAATAACACATAGTCCTTAGGTACTACTGGATCAAACATGGAATGGCTTGGAAATATTTGCTCACCCACACAGAGGAGGAGACCTTCTCTTTTTTCAGAAAATTCAACATTTAACCAGAGTGCTCATTTTCCTAGTTTTTGCAACTATTTGTGCCACGCTAATAGAAAGTGAATAGCCAGATCTGTCGAACCCATGTAGGTCATCACCTGAAAATCTTGTGAGCAAATAAACCACAGAAGGGATTTTTTTTTTTTTTTCCAAATATAATTAAGAAATTGCCTATGTTAGCTCGTTGTGAGGCATTTAAGTGGCTTGGAGCAAAACCAAGAAGGAAATTATACATAAGAAAAGCAGGACCAATCTAACGTAGTAGAGAGGTCCTGTAAGCTTTCTGGGAAGAGATTTCCCCTTGGAAATGCGGCACAGATCTGTCACCCCACGGCACCCACCAACCTGAGCACTGCACTGGGGATGGAGTCAGTCTTGCGATAAAAGTGGAATATGTTAGAGCGTGAAGTAAAGAACCGTAGTTTTCCCTTTGAACTTAAATAGATTTTCCTTCTCACAAAGTTCCCTTCTGCGCACGATACAGCGGCGTCTGAGCATTGCAGAGACACTGCGGTGGAAAGCAGAGAAAGCAGCAGCAGCACCTTGTTCCCGGGAGACCTCAGTCTTCGAGAAGAACATCACAAAGTGAAGGTCATCCTCTGATTGCAGCTACCAACCACGCTGGTCTCAGGGGAAGCAGTGAAAAGTGCTGTGGATGTGCTCAGGGCTTAGAGCACAAACCTGTAATGACAAGTTCTGGATGCAGCCTCCCCAGAGGACGCACGTTCAGGTGCCTGTATCGGTATTACTGGTTCCCCACCATCGGCAGCCCGCAACTCAGCATATTTCCCCTCTGATGGGGAACACTGTTTCAAATATTATTGTTCTGTTTGGCTACTGTGATTACTAAATTAATGCAAAGTAATTATAAAGATAGAACTTCCAGCTTTTGCTCACTGTTGTTTAGTGAATAATCCTTCATCTTCTAGTAAACAAGGAAAGGGAAGCAGCAAAGCAGAGTAATGAAATGGTATGATCATGTAAAAAAAAATTTAAAAAAAAAAAATCAAGATAGCTTTCCTATGGATGGCTGAAAATTGTGTTAATTTCCTACCTGGAACACTGATGATGTATTTGGTTCAATAGAAAACACACTTTTGTTTTTTCAAAAGTTTGCATGCACAGAGACCACCGAGCTCCTTTAGGAAGAACCTCAGTAAGGCAAAGGAAGGCAAGATCATCGTTTCATTTTCTGCCACTTACAGAGCAATGATTTATCCCCATTTCTATGGGCTCCTTCACCTGCCTCTGCAGGAGGAATTGGCTAGTCAGTCAGTTCTCAAAAAATTCTTTAGTAAGAATCCCCAAGGATAAGGTTTTTGTCAAAGTACACCTAATTGTTAATTCCTGCATCCTTATTCCAGATACACTTTTCCCTTTAAAGACAGCTGCTTAATTCCGTGCATACAACAGCAGCCCCAAAACAGGGTGGTGGTGGTGGTGGTTTTGAAAAACCTGACAACAAATCGCTGTCTAAAATACCAAAAGGACCATGTACTTTCTGTGACCTTTTGGTGCTAGATGATGAGGAAAAACAAGAATACACTTCAGAGCCCTATCAAAAATGGTACAACTGGGAGATGGCTGGCCTTCTTCAGCATTGCTCTCCAGAGAGAAAGCATAACTCAGGTGAGCAGCCATTAAGGTCTGTGTGCTCAGCAGCTCTCCAGACATGCCTTTTAGAAGGAGTTTGTCTCTTTTTTGTCACAATAAATCTCCAATAGGACAGAAGACCTTGAAATGGTAGCAAATGCTACATCAGGAGAAGGTCATTTTCATCTGATGGCTTTGACATATCAGGTCTGATACTTCCCATTTTTGCATCTTGCATCAGCCTTTGCAACTGCATAATGCCACCACTGCTGCATGGGAGCTTTCTGCCACATAGAAGGAAATGACTTCATCACGTGGAAGGCAGTACAGCATTGCATCCACATATGCATTCAAAAAATTTTTGCTTCCCATAGGAAGATTCAACTTTCAAGAAGAAAAGGTTAAAATACTAAAATATTTGGGCTAAGAAACTTATGCTTTGATTCAGGAATTCTGTGCTCCCATTTACTTTGACAGACCGTACTTCTCGGACATTTACTCCTTATGGGTCTTCCTCCTCCTTAAAAGGAGAGTGGATGCTGGAATGCAGCACTTCAGAGGCCCATGAATATGACCCAAGCAAAATGGCCTTTCCACAAAGGACAACACAAAGGAGACAGCTGAAATACCAAATGGGCAATGCAGCAGCATATACAAAACGAACTGGTCTAATTCAGAGCCAAAATATTTTTAATTTTCTATCAAAAATATCAACATGATCTGGAGAAAGCTTACATGTGAAAAAATTTAACTGGGAAGTCTAATAATTTTTTAAAAGCAGTTGGTATTGCATTTTAACAGATATATTAAAATAAATCCTCATGTGGCTTTTTTAAATGACTTGCTGCACTGAAGGTCCCCTTGCTCACCCTAGCATGTCACACTTGCACCTTCACCTCTAAAGCCAGGGTCTGTGAAGAGCTATTGGGCAAGCTGAGAGCCGGTCACAGTAGAAATAATCAGAGGAAAAAAAATAATCCTGCCAACTGTCCAGCTGCACGTGGAACCATGACAGAGCATTTTCATGTCCTCTGTCAGCAAGATCGGTGGCACGAGAATAAGCTTGGGTCATTCAGAAACGTGTGGACCAAACCAGTTTTCTAAAAAAGGCAGCCAATACATTTTGACTGCTCTAGTCTCTTTTTCAACAGAAAAATTTGTCCATGCAGAAAGAGAGGAATCTGATTGTTTGTCTGGGGATTTCCAGGCCTTCGACAGTGCACATACCAGGGCTGCAAACATCAAGAAGTCCTAGACAAATTGCCACTGAATGGGTTCAGTTTATCCAGTAGCATAGGACACATTTTTTAAGATAAAGGTACCCTTGCAAGTAAACCCAAGTGAACCCGTCATCACTCATATAACCCAGCGCTATTCCAGTGGCCACATCCAGCCTTTCTGCTCGTGGGAACACCAGTCCCACAAAACCATCAGTGCTGGGGTGCACAGCCTGCACCCTGTGTTGCCTTTCATGGGTTTTAGTGCTGTAAGAAATGCACTCACAGGATGCAAATGGCTTATTGTAAAAAAGCAGATGTTTAAACAGCTTTTATGTATATGTAGCCAAGGATTCCAGCTCTTATGACAAAATTACATAGCCAGAGCAGAAATTTCATTCATGGAAAGAAGAATATTAGGAAGGTCCAGGAACAGTTGTAGTTTTTTCCAGGAAAGCTCCCTGCATGTCAAACTGTCCTCTGGTATGCTTGAAGAAGAGATTCACAGCAAGACAGACATGGTTTTCCTGCAAAGATACAACCAGTTCTCATCAGATTTCATCTGATTAGGACAGGGAATTCAAATAAAGAAGTATAAATTGCCAACTGACCCAAATGGAGTCTTTGAGATATGTCACATACCTCATTTGCTCCCTGTGCTTATCTGTTTGTTCCCTGCCCTCGTTGCTCTTACAAGCAAACAGACACAGATATATTTCACACTCGTGCCAAAAAAACAGTCTTATTCCTGTGCAGAAGTCATTTATTAGGAAAAGAAATTCACAGTTAACACTAAGGGACTTATTTTGCTTTTATGCTCCTAACTCAGGCTTCCTGATTTTGCTTGTTTCTGAAATTTCAGATATATAGAGGTCTGTATTAAAAAGTTGCCTGGCACAAAGCCAGTATCGTTTGCCTACTCCCTGATGCCGAACGCTCTTGCTTTTTACATCTTCTTCCAGCATCTCAGACACACAGCCCAGCAGCCATCTGCAGAGCTTTCTCCTCCTCCCCCCAGTTTTCAATTATTTTGCCATCTAAGCAGCAGTTACTCTAACACCAAGCTGCAATTCCCATGAGACTCTGCAGCTCTCCTTCAGTTTGACTGTATTTCTAGTTGAGCTTCTTTCCTGTTCTGTGATATTATTCTAATTAGCCAAACATCACCAGTGTCATGTAACTTCACAATTCCTGGACAAAACTGTTTGGAGTCCTGCAGCTTATTTCCTTCAAGTCTTATGAATAAATTATATCACCCAGCACCAAAAAATTTCATTAAACTGACAAACAAGCTCCCCACCCAAAAGCTTGGGTTTTTTAACAGCTCTTTCCATGACAGCAGGATTTCCCAAGAGAGATGGACACAGGTCTGAAATCTGCACTAAGAGTGAAGAGAGCTCCAGACCACGCAGGTTGAACACTTATTTTAACACCCAGTCATTCCAGTTTTGAAGCACTGGAGAAATCTACTTCATTATTCTCCATGCATTTCCCAGATGAAATAAGGGAAATGTGCAATCCCTACACTTGTAGAGGATATTCCTTGCTGACAGGTGGAGTTTTCAACTCATTCAGGATCAGAGGGCAGCTCCCATCCACTGCTCTGGCAACATGGGCTGCTCAGAAGTAACGCATTGTGCCCACTTCGTCTTGCCACTATTGGCCTCAAATGCTGAACTGTACAGGGAGCCTTCCTCCCCGTGGCTCCCTGCCCTTTGGTTTCCCTCTAACTTGTACTCTAGTTTTAACGTCTCCAGTCTTCTTGCTCACACCAACCCAGCAGAAGCAAGTATGGCACGGTAAAATCAGTTTCATTATTATGATAAGCAAAAAATAATATTTTTGAGGATAAGGAATTTTGCATTTTTGTTTTTATTTCAGTTATCTTCATTTTCTGGTCTGGCACTTCCTAGCTAAAGTTAAAAGCTGAAGTTATAATCTATCACATTGCAAAAAGCCATTGTTACAGAAATCACCAATTAGATACCGTGCCCACTCACACAGAGCTGTGTGTACACAGACAGCTTTCTTGTAACATTTTTCTAATCACCTTAACAAGAAAAAAAAAATATTGCTAACTTTTGCTGCACCTTGATTGTTGCTACCACAGACACTCAACTATGATCTTGCCAGCTCTGTATGCAGACATGCTAAAAGAGCATCCATAAAAAGGCCACACTTGTGAAAACTAAGTCGACCGAACCACTGCCACCAAAAAAGACAGTCCCACCCCTCCCCATGGCAGCTCAGCGCCGGCACAGGCATTCATCCAGCTGCACCGCTTAGGGAATAAATGCATCTGAAAAGTAACCTGGCAGATCAAAACCAATAATAAACCAAATTAACTTTCAGCCAGATCTGTTTTGTGATCCGGGATGGCAGAAGAGGGGAGGAAGGGCAGAAAGCAGCATCCCCCCGTCAGCGGCACCATCCCCCCGTGCCGCACTCCTGGAGGCTCTGCGATGGGCTCCGTGCAGACCCTCCGCTCCCAGGGCTCTGAAACAGGCACCGAGAGAAAAGATGTCAGGATCTGTTTAATCGCGTATATCAGCTTAGGAGGAAAAAAAGCAGGTTGCTTCCACTTGAAATCTGAAAGGAATTTTAAAACACGAAGGACTCTGATTACAGCGACTGTAGCTTGGCTAGGATGCAAACGTACCGAGAAGTCAGAGTATTGCTTTAATGCCTTCCAGTATGTGGAAATAGGATCCCACAGTTTGGCTGAAAGGCAATGTCAAGACCATCACTTCCCACAGCCCCCAATTAGCGACTAAACATACTTCACTCACGAGCCAACTCACCACCAATTGCAACGTCCTTAGTTTTTCAGGAACTAATGTGTGTGCACTGCAGTGTGGGCACAGAATGTTTCTTTATGCAATCCCTGCAAAAGTTACACTGATCAATAATCTCTCTGTCACCACTGCCCTGTCTGCATTCATTTTCCTGTGACAGGACAAAACACACAGCAGATCCACACAACAGCAAAATTGTAACTGTCAGGAGAAAAGCCTCCCGCCCCACGTGCCATTTTGCCTCTGAAATCCCCCTCCGATAGCTAAGCACGTTCATCCAGAGGATGCCAAGTCCATCAACGAACACAATGCCTCTCATTTAGTCCTTTTTATTGAGAAATCATTCTAGTGATAATTCAGGCCATTTTTACAGTCTTCCCTTCAATTTATTTGAGCAGTTGTGTATCTCTGGTTACCTTTGTTCCATTTTTCATTTATTCAGGTTTGTAGCCAATGTTTGCGGGCTTTTTTTTTTTTTTTTAAGTTCACTGGGCTTACTTTGATTCCTATATTCACGTGATGTGATTCCAAGAACTGCGGAGAGGACTGCAGCTGTGCTCATGAAGATGATCAAATGAGCAAATCCACCACCAAGCCTTAATAACTGTCATAATCCTGAAGCCTGGAAAATGCCCCTGCCTGTTAGAGTCGGACCTAAGCCCGACCTTCCTCACGCTGCACACCTCGTTACAGAGATCAGAGCCAGCAGCCTTGAACTCCCTCAAAGTTCAAAAGGATGTGACCATTTGGATAACCTCCATCTCTACTGTGCCAGTAAAGATGAGCTCATGCTCAATAAAAGAAGCGGAGGGAAGAATCAGTCCTCTTTCTGGCAACTGTGTTGTACTAAACTGCTGAAACGAACTTGAAAGTGAGAGCTTAAAAAGAAATTATCAATTTAGACAAACAATAAACACAAATCAGTCCTTTGTCCATCCTACATAACAGCTTAATCTAAAAGAAGTGTGTCTGAGAGCATACATCCTGCTGTAATTACTTCTCTTTGATTTAACTCAGCTGTAGCTCTTAAAGTTTGTGCTGCCCGTTATCTGAGTTACATGTTTTTCCATTCATTTCAGCCTCCTTTTTTGATACAGGCTCCTCTGGCTGCAGCATGCAAGCTGCTTGCCAAAGATGCCAATAAACATCAAACAGCAGCAACAAGCACATGTAGCTAGTCTGGCTGCGTAGGGAATGTGCCATGAACATGTCATGGCAGCTAAGTAGTCTCAGACACGTTTGCCTAGCCTGTATCTATTTTAATTGCACAACTGTAAAACTAGTGTGAATCCCATTTATACAAAGTGATTTTCTGTTCAGCTGGTTGGTAAGCACACTTTCTTCATTTCCACAGACACACAAGAAACCACAAGAACTGCAGAAACCTGTAATTCACCATGGTGACATCTGCAAGTTCCTGACCAGCCCCCCTGACTGTGCTCGTGTCACTCAGCAAGTGCGGAAGGGGTTTTTGAAGCTTCATGTTATGCAAAATATATTTGCCTTCTTTCAACTGCCTGTTAAGTCTTCATTCATTCCCCTATTTCTGATGCACAATATGCTTTTCGCTTTAAAAGTTTTCAAATCCGACTTTTCCATTTCACTACCTACACAAAGACAAATATTTAACCAGCATGTAATAGAAGAATCCCTTCAAGGTCCAAAGAAATGCAAGTATTTCTACACCAAAATGTAAAATGTCATCAGAAATAGAAACCAGCAGTAAACACTGCTTTGAACATGAAATGGAATATCTCAAAATATGCATGAGAGCAGCTAAAGATACATTCTCTGCACAGATACCACTTGACAGCTTGCTAACCTGCAGAGAAGTGGCTTCTGCCCCTCTCAGAGATTTAGCAGGTTGCCCATGCACCCAAAGGTGCTGTAACTTCAGTAACGCAGGAGACAGTTTTCTTTTTCTTTGAATTGCACAAACCCCATCTTTGCTCAGATTAAAAAGACATCACAACCATTTGAAGACACGAGGGGGTTTCTTGTATGTGTGTTTTTAAAGATGGCTATGGTACCTTTCACGAAGAACCTGTAACTCATGATCAAAACTTAAAAGGGCAGTTCCACGTGTCTTGACTGGATTTCAATTAAGCGGCAATGTGTGTCTCAGTACTAGATCTATTACTTCGTACAGTAACCCTTGGAAAGCAAATTTATTGCAACATTAGCCACACTTATTCCCTTGCTGCGTGGATTCTCTGATCATCCTTTGCACTACAAATGCTACTGCAGGCAGATAAAAACACATGATTGCAATGTTTATGTTTCCCAATAGAATTTTTTTTTTTTTTTAGTTGGCCAATGGCTGATTTCTAGAGAATGAGAAAATAAAGGGAGAATTTAAAACAGAAGTCTCACACTTAAAATCAATTTCAGTTTAGGCTTAGCCCCTCTGCTGAACACCAGACATGTTCTTACAGACTAGCCCACCAATCACAGAAATACATATAACTATTATTTAGAGGCAGGGTTTTTCTGATGCCAGGATAACATGTCAAGCGCTGGAATTTAATTCCTATTTCCAATATGTTTGGAAACTGAGCACATTTCCATTTCCACAGGTGAATATTAGTCAGGTGCAGGTCCATATTGCTTTCATGAGCATGTAGCCTTCTGCTGACAACTACAAAAAAAATTCACTGCCTGCAAACTATGCAGCAGCTCTTTTGGCATTCTCTTGTCATCTCATAAGCTTGCATTATTATATCCAACATAATATGCAGTATAAGAGGAGTGTATTTTATTTAACCAAAAATGTTATATAATATAACCGGCAGCAGCATCTTCTCAAAGCTTAATTTCATATCTTCATAGCTTTCAGCAGTGTCCAATCCATGAAAGTATTTATTAAACTACATAATATTAAAACTTTCCCTATTCCCCAACCCTCTCTCCTTGCCTCTCCTTTAATGAGTTTCTGTAACAGCTTGTGGAAGTGAATGGATGCACCCTGACGATTTGGGGAAGTTGTTGTTGTTGGGGGGGAATTGCACAGAATGACCCAGAAGATCCTAAAGGCAGAGGCTGACTGCAGAGTTTGCAGATACCTTTGCCTGATGTATCTTTTGTCCATTTGTGAATCTTTCAGCAAATTGTCCCATTTTCTGTAAATTGCCTAGCTATGAGATAGCATTTACCCAGGCTTCTCTTATGGCTTATTTACAAGTTTTATTTGTTCCAGTGCTTTGTGTCTAGCTACTTAGAGTACCCCAGATTACTACTATCATTTCAGAAGAGAAGCTCTTCAGACAGAGGGAGGAAAGCAGACAGGCCACTGATGAATTATATGGATTCAGTCGTCTCCAGATATCATGACTTGCATTGCAGGAGAATAGGGTGTTCTTAGCAAAAATACCCACTACCCAATTGTATAACAAAACAAAAGCAAAAAATAGCCATATTCACATTAGCATTTCTCTGTCTGAACAAGTTTACATGTCTGTTAGTTTGAGGGTGCTTTACTACATATTTTCATATTTAAATAACTTTATTAAAGAAGATTACCTGATGTTCTTAATGTTTCGACAAAATTGTTTTCAGAACAAAATGCAAAGCCATGTCTTGCACGACAAAAATGCATTTTTCCTTGGTCTAAATTCCCCTCCAACTTGCAGACACTTTTTTTGGATGATTTCTTACACTCTTCTATACTGAGTTTGGGATCATTCTTTAGACCATGATCATTGCTATGGAGCTGCTTCTTAAGACAGAAATGTGGAAATTCAGATACAAATCCCTGATTTGAATTTAATTCCCCAATTGTGAACCTATTCCCAACATTTTCCTCTGTGTCACCCTTTAACTGACACGAGCACATTTTTCACACCTGTATTGTACAAGACCCCTGAACACATGAAATCCTTTCTTTCACAGACTGAGACTTCATGAGGTTGCACCCAACGGGTAAGAAAACTTCACGAAATTTTATGAAAATTCTATGGCTGATTAATCTCAAGCCTGAAACAGCATCCACTTATGAGGTCCCTGGTCTATTCCCTCTATGTTGAGGCAAGATCAGTTATGTCTAGGCTGTCACCACCAAACTCCTGGCCAGGAGTTCCTTGCAAATCTCCAAAGGCAAGAGATCCCACAGCTTATTGCAATGCTTCACTACCCCGACTGTGGACAGGTATTCTCTCAAATCTGATCCAAATCTTCCCTTTCCCCAGGTTAAACCAAATAATTATTGCCTTACTCTCTCCCAAAATAGAACTACTTCCATGCTTATGGTGGTGGCTGACGGTGTACTGTACTTGAATCCAAATCCAGCTGGTAAATGAAACCAACTTGTGTTCAAACCCTAATCCTTCCCTCCTCTTTATTAACATTTAGAGGAAACAATTATTGCTTGAAAGGTACAAGTACTTATTCATGAGGAACTCACCAGTTTAGCTAATGGCTGCAGTCCTTAGCTGAAACTAATCTGAGCTTTGCCTAAGGTTCAGTAAAATCCTTTTACTGTCTTGAAGTTACTCCTGCCAGTCTGTAGTTCATGGCTCCAACCCAGAAAACATGCTTACACCTCTCAAGTCTTGCTTCTACGGTATCAAGCCCAAATTGCAAATGTCCGCATTTAATAGTATAACACTCTTGCTTTTAAGTACAAAACACTGTCAGACCTTTGGTGTGAAGCAGAAAGGAAAGAGGCATCAGGAATATAAGACATTCAGATTTAACAACTACTGTAGAGAAGAATAGCCGATAGTAAAAAATTGTGTTTGAATGAAATAAGCAACTCACCCATAGAATATGACATATTGTAATGAATAAATAGATAATTCAAGAAAATTCAGGCTGAAGTTGCTAAGCACTATAATTTGAAACTTGCAGTGAATAAAGGCAAGAAGTTTTCTGGAGACTAATGTAAGAGTTGTATTGAAGTTTCTGTTCAAATAGTTGGTGATAATATTTGCCAAATAAACCCACAGAGCTCAGAATATTAGAGAGACAGAAGTTATTTATGACTGACAAAAAGCACAAAATATCTTCTGGAGACTAATGTAAGAGTTGTATTGAAGTTTCTGTTCAAATAGTTGGTGATAATATTTGCCAAATAAACCCACAGAGCTCAGAATATTAGAGAGACAAAAAGCGCAAAATATCAGACCATATACTTTGCAACAGAGGCAGGCTACGCCAGATGTTTCACGGCAGTATATATTTTCAGTCCTTAATTAAAAGGAAGAAACAAGAACAAGAAGTCACAAGTCAAAATCACTACAAAGCTTTGGAGGAAAAAAACTAAATCAAATCTCTTATGATTCTCTGGGGACTTAAATTAAGTGCCCAATAAAATGGGTAGTTAACCATATAAGCATAGTCCTCTTCACTGCTTTAATTAAATGTGACTCATCTAAGTCACAATTTTCTTGGAAACTTCAGGTACGCTCCTCTCAAGGGGGAAAAACCCCAGACTATACAGTGGGATGAAAGTTTAGTTGATTGAAAATTCACACTTTGGAGGTAAAATACGTAGATAGATTTAACGTATTACAAGGAACAGATAAACAGAATTTGCAAAAAGGCGTGCCATGCTTTGTGACATTCAATACATGTTTTCTTCTTCCTTCCAAGGGGAAGATAATACAAAGAAGCTACATAGCACAGCATTTCAAGAGAATAGCAGATTTATAATGTATAATAATGAACTCTGAACAACAACCACCTTCAGGAAAGAATAATGCATGCCTACTTTTTCATCTTCAGTGGAGAAAGACTTTTTTTTATTTTTAAAAGTGCACAAACTTCTGGTGACAGATGACAGAAATAAGGAGTGGACCTTTCAGCAACGAGATGTTCTGTACTGAGCCCGCTCCTGTTCACAAGTGAGCAGAGAAACTGTCCTGAATCCCACCATCTGCAAACCATACCAGAAAGAGTATGTGGTGTGGTTCAGGTGTGGAGAGCTGATCAAAATGTGACACAATTTTAATAGGAAATTGAGACATTTTGGAAAACTTTACTTCTGACTCTCAACAGAAAACCTAAAGTTTTAGAAATTTTCTACCAAAAGGGAATCGCAAAGGACGCATTTCAGGAAGAGCAAAACTGCTTTCTGAAATTAAACACAGGCTGTGATACCTTCTGCAGACCAGTTGCACTGACACAACTCTGAGTAACTTTCCAGGCTGCTTCCAGAACTGTAAGCCCGGGAGTCCCCAGCTCCCACATGGGCTCCCCAGCTCCCACATGGGGTCCTCTGGCCATATGCACCCAGGAGCATCCCTGGAGCAGGACAGCAGCTTCTGGGACCAGGCTGCACCACAGGAAGCTGTAAAAACCTTTGTCTCAGAAAAGTCCAAAAGATGGAACAGCCAAGCTTGCAACTTTGCCTCCTAAGCTAGTTTGTGGGTATGTGAGCAACTGCTCAAGCGGGAATTAAGGGAGATGTTAAGGTTGGAGAGTGGTGAGCCAACAAGATTTAACTTGTCTGTCTGTTCAACCAAGCCCAACCCCAAATCCTGCCAAGGATTCAAAACCCTTCCAGTTAAGTGTTTTCCCATATGACACACAGCTTGCAGTTCCAGGGTTGGCACAGAAACAATTGCAAGAAGACAGACGTGCTTTCACTGGCCTGTTGGAGAAGCACAGCTAACGGGGTTGGAAGCTCTCCTGTTCGAAGATGCTTTGCTTCATGCGCTGCTCAAGGAACCTGGAGAAGTTTCCAAATTCTTGTGACTTTTTTCAAATGGAAATTTTAGGATCCTAATCAAGAAGCTCCCTCTAGCTCCCCCTTTGCCTCTCTGGCAAATTTATTTTTCTTGTTCTGTTGCAAAACAGGTATGTCTTTTTCATCCAAAATTGAGAAATGAACAAAACTACCCAGTGAAAGACCAAAAACCTTGGGCAAAAAAAAGAAATATCATCCAGTGAGAGAGCCTTTTATGAAGAGATTTTGCATGGCGCTTTGCCTGCAGGATTTCTGATTGTAGCTTTATTGCATTATTTGATCCTCTAGCATAAGAAGAGACTACATGAAAGATTATTACAAAGCAGCTGAACAACATGAGATGACCCAACGTTAATCCTACCTCTGCTCTTTTCATACCACGGTATCACTGACCACTTACTCTGCACAGAATGAGATCTCCACCTCTTTCTGGATAAACACACCATTAAGAATTGTTCTCAAGGACAATCGTGCATGACACCTAGGACTGCAAATGAAATAAAATGGACCTTTAAGCCTAGGTGGTAGACCCAACCCTTTTCTCCTTTAGCACTCCCTGTACAGACATTCCATGCTCTCAGTCACATGAGACAGTAATAACTGCTCAAAATAACTGCAGTCAGGATACGCTTGCCATATCCTTATTCCGCTACTTTCTTATCTTCTACTGTTGGCATATCACCTGCCCGCATGAATGAATTCCTGCTTCATTAAATGTTAATTACAGTTTTTCCTAGTTGTGAACTATGCATTAATGTCTGCAAAGTGCTTGGGAATCTTGGACAGGAGATGCAAAGTAATTTATTGTGTGGTATATTATAAATTCTCTGGGCATATCTATAGCAGAAGGAAAGGAGGGTGAACACTGGATTTACTAACCTTAAAACTTTTGTCACAGTAATGATGACAATCAAGTAGCTTTAGTTTTAAATGGGAATTTAGATGTCAATTCAAGTTATTAATTACAGCTAAACCATACTTTGTCTGAATTACTACCTGTCACCAACCTGAGTGAAGGACACTCCTAAGATGCTCTGTCCTAGAATAGGAACACATGCAAACACCTCACAGAAGAGACTGCAATAAATAATACGCAATCTAAACATCTCAAAACTGCCAGCTTGTCTTATATCATTTGTTTTCAACCATCTACCTACCTTCATTATAACTGCCTTCCCCTGCCAGAATCTTTATTGTTTTTAACACAAGGTGGACAGCAATACTAAATAGCACTCGTGCAACTAACACTTACCTCTGTGGTCATTTTACCTCTGCCTGAACCACAGAGGTTGTTCTTGCTGCAGGGTAAATCTGCAGAAAATGGTCACTGAGCAGTTTGGCCTTCAGGAGAAGATCCATTTCACTCTCATGACATTAAACTACATTTGAACTTTAGAAAACCTAATTTTCTTTTAGATCAATATAGTCAATACAGGTGTTGGGGGAAAAACAATTACATTTGCTGTACTTCTGCATTTCATGATAACCTACACGCAGACTCTGTTTGCTGGCCTACAAAAACTCTGCTCTTCTCATGAATCAAGAGGAAACATTGGTGATATACTGTTCAGAGGGGAAAAAAGCACTGACAATGGACACAACCTTTACAGGAGTTGCAACCTGTAATTATTTCCTCTGGTGACTTAAATCACTCTGCTCTCACCTTCAGATTCAGGAGTCAAATGCCTTTTTTTTCCCCCACCTTCTGTATTTGACAACTAATTTTCTGGGATATTAAAACGAGTACTATTGGTGCCACAGCTATCTATGTCAGCGATCTGCAGATCAGCTGGAAGTTCTTTAACATTTAACATATTTTTCTACAAACCTAGCAACACTGGATTTATTGAGAGAACTGTCAGCTTCTCAGTGAAGAAATTATATCTTCTTAAACATTTGTGCAGTATGTAGTAAAACACAAGCTTGATCCAAATATAAAAAGTGTTTAGGTAGGAGATGAAAGGGGTGGTTTCTTGAATCAGAAATATCCTAGCCAGAAGATACTCATGAAAGTGGAATCTTAATATTTACTTAGGCTTTCAGCAGCACTGGATTTGCACTACAATTTATTAACTTTTCAAATATTGCACAATGTACCTGGATTACCCACAAGAAGTTCACCACAAATACACTATATCAGAACAGTGCCTATTTTAAGCATGCATCTGGGCTTGATTCTGCTCTATCTGAAGTCAAGGATAAAATATTCATTTTCATATTAAAAAGTAGGATTTTTCTTATGCAGAAGAGGTTCAGAAAAATGAAAGACTTATCACAGACCTCAGCTCCTACCCTAAACAAGCCCAGGAACAGAAAGGTCTGTTGGCAGCACTGGAAAACACTGTGTGCATATTATGGAGTCCTGTTTCAATGACAGCCTCCTATCCCTCTGTTACTAACCCGGCAGCTGGAGCACTGTTAGCTAAGGAGGTCTCCAGGCGGTCTGCTGAAACGTTAGGATCCGCTGGCACTCTGTTTTATACTAGGTACAACAGTTCCTATGTATTTTACATGTTTATTCTACACTTTTTGGAAAGTCCTGACAAGACGTAACTCAATCAATCCATGGTATGGCCCAAATAAGTTTACTAGCAAACCTTCTCCCTGCTCATTCTGCACGTTGAATCATTTTCATTTTCGTAATTTTTAGTTCTGAAAACTTCTACCTAGCTGAAGATTCCTTAAAAAAAAAAAAATCTAAAAAAATCATTAAAAAAAATTCCCCTTTTTTAACATCAGGCCCAGAAACGTGCTTGGAGAAAGTGCAGTTGAGTGAAAGGGAATGTGAAGGGGCAAAATGTGTCAAGTACCACAGATCTGAAAGTCTTTCAAATGGAAACACAGGTCTGGCATGCTGCCTTGGAAAAGCTAGAACGGGTGCTGCAGCAAGAAACACATAGCTCTGTCTTCCGAGGTACAGTTCTCATCAATAATGGATACCTCTTAGCATTCAGTTGGATTTCTCCACCACTTAAAGTTGGATACAGCTTGTTCATTTTCCGTAGATATTTTTTCCCTTGAGGAGCCTCAATGCTTTGTTGTCACGGTTCCTAGAACTTCTTTGCTGGCACTTGGCCCAAACAAGTTGTTACTGAACGCACGCCTTTATTATTCCCAAACACAACAGAAGATTTGACAATTCTGATAACAAACAAAAATTGGATACTCCAAGGAACACGGACTGCTCCCCATGTTCTAAGTACTTAAAATGGTACCCTGAATATTTTCAGGCCTCCAAACTGAACTTTTCTTAAAAACTTCAAGGAAAAAAAATTTCTCATTGCTCTTTTGCAGAGAGGCTGTGACATTTACAGTCTTTAAGCTAAGTATTTCAGTGTTGTAAAAAGCCCCAGATATTCATCTGGAAATGGTCAGTGATGATGCATTTATGAGTTAGAGTTACCAGAAACCTACTAATTCCCAAGGCTTAAACTTATGCCTAGCCACCTGATGTACCTCTGGTCTTGTTTCAAAACTGTTGTTTAGGTTAAGCAGCTTATTTCTCTAGTTTTTACCTCTTCATGAAGTTACACAAAGTAGAGTCTCTCTCTGTTATCATTTTGCTCAGCTGCATGAGTCACACTGAGGTGTGATGCAGAAGATTGACGGATCTTATTACTAGTTTCCAGATACCCCAATTTCTCCTCATCAGACTTGTCTATACCAGAAAAGCCTGCCAACCTAAAACACATATGGTTTTCCTTAGCACACTTGGAGACCCTAAAGCTTCCATGCACAAGAGCAGTCCAAACAACATATGGATATGGAATAGATATGTTTTCTAGCTGGCCCTAATAGCAGCTTAGCATGCATGAATAAGTAGACTCCATACAGCTTCACCAGACATACCCCAGAATATTCTCCCATTATTGCCGTGCCGTGAATTTCCAGAGTTCCCAGAACCCTCTGCAAAGCCAGGATCTAAGTGACATCGTGACTAAAGTGAACACAGCTAGAACAAGCAGGGGAGAAACAGCAGTCTGAGTCAGGCAAAGGTGCTAAGTAAGAATTAAACTGACAATAAACACTTCCTTCTGCTAAAAATGCATCACCACATAGTTTTTCTGTTTCAGTCCTGTGCTCTCTCCCGTTCATTATGCCTCACCTGGAAAATAAAGATACCAGTGTGCTCACAGAGAGCAGTATCTGCACAAAGCCACCTCTGCACATTTCAGAATCACAAAACAGTTGCTGTTGGAAGGGACATCTGAACATGGTCTATTCCAACACCCCAACTAGAGACAGTTGCTCAGGACCTTGTCCAGTTGGGGTTTTAATATCTCCCAGGATGGAGACTCCTGTGCGCAACGTGATCCAGTGTATGACTAGTTGCACAGTAAAAACTTTTCTTACATTCAAATGTTCCTATATTTCAGTCTGTGCCCATTGCCTCTTGTCCTTTCACTGGATACCACTGAGAGGAGTCCAACTCCATCTTCTTTACTCCCCCCACCCCACTCCCATCAGGTATTTGTACACATTAAGGTCATCCTTGAGCTTTCTCTTCTCCAGGCTGAAGAGTCCCTCCTCTCAGCCTCTTCACCTGCTGTATGGTTGGTGGACATACATATATTGTGAGCTATGGACATTCTGGAGCTTTTGGTATAGAAGATGCAGAGTCCAAATGTATGCACTAGAAGATAACGTATTTATGTTCTTTTTGTGTACCTTTTGATTATGCAGTAGAAATTATATCATTCATCTCGCACAGCTGAGTGCATGATGCAAAGTTCTGCAAAATAGATGCAGAGAACAGTTGGACATTGCAAGGACAAACATGGAAAGGAACAAACCTTCGTAGTCTATAGTAATTTGAAGGATGGACCTATTCTGCAAGCTATGAATCCACAGGGCAGCAGACACTGACAGCATTTTTCAGGACATGAGCTGTTAATTATACGTGAATCACATTTTCCTGAGATGAGTGGTTTTGATGAACAGATTGTCTTTAGTCCATTGACTGAGGACAGCAAGAAAGTACAGACTAGCTGAAAATATTATGATTATTTAATAATCCTTAATAAGACATACTTTATTAATAATTTTTACTCACAATAAGTAAGAGCACAATCCATATTATAACAACCACAGAGTATAATTGAATTCATGAATTGGTTTTCCACTTAAGAAGCTGTTATCCAGGAAAACCACACTAATATCCTTGTGACTTGGGTGGGAGTAGGACCTAGTCTACAACTTGCTCTTTAAGGGAAGGACCGACTTGGAATTTGACTTTCTTCACAAATTCTATTCAGGCACATAGAAGATTGTACGAGCAAATGGTGAGCTGCGTTGCCAACCACAAACTCACTCAAGAAGAATGTAAACAGATTCAGATGGTATTTCAATAAATGGTTGAGAGTCCCGCACAACCTAATGGCAGAGGCCGTATTAAGAGTTCTTGGTCTCTCCTATTCCAATGCGAAGCATTCATTCTCAACACTAACAGTGGGCAGAATGGGGATTAAGTGACCAAAGAAGATTAGGAACTGTCATTCATATGACAACGTTCACTCTTTTGAAAAATAGCTTTAAAAGAAACTAGTAACCTGGAGCCAAGACATCTACCTTGTATAACTTTCTCAGCTGAGCTAGGTGGGATACAGCCTGGCCATAGATGATGTTCTCCAAAATACCTGAGGATATACATCTGATGTTGTTTGTCACACTTGAGTTAGGCTTACAAAAATTACCTTCTAAGGAATATAGCTCAGGAATATGACCAGCTGTCAAAGACTAGATCCAGAAAAAGTCAACTCACCAAAACAGCTCTAAGGAAGCCTTAATCTGCTTTTTTGTCTTTTAACCTAAAATGGGAAAAGATTCAGGAAGTGAAATCTTGTAAGCAGTCATTTGCAATGCCACTGATGAAAGTCAGAGCAAGTTTTAGACCACTGCACCATGCATTCAAATACAGAAACATTCTTTCCAATTTAGTTGGAAGCTTCTTATGTAAAACAAAACCAAGAAGTTATGATTTCTTATGCCTTTACATTCACCTTGAAAACTAATGGCCAGAGTACTAAGCTGCTAGACAAATTTCACTTGACATTCATTTTCTTGTGAATTATATTTACATCTGGGAGCCTGACAGTGGCGCGTTCAAAGAGCCAACACACAACAGCGGCATCGCAGAGCGTTTTAGCAGTTGCACCCCCCGAAATCCTTAGCTGCTCTGTGCTGAAGATGCTAGAGAAACCATTCTCTCCAATAGAGGAAGAACTTGCAATATACCGTATGCTGCCATTTTGATAGTATACCTTAAAGATTTCATGTCATAACACTGTCAAGGTTAAGCTTGTACAAATGGCAGGAAGGACTTAAGGACCCTGAAGTAATGGGAGACTTTGAAACCGATGACAGAACCTTAAGAGAATGGATTAGAGTGAAAACACAAAGGCTGCTGTGAAGAGCTTGTGCCCTGAAACAGAGCATTATTCTCTACTTGCAAATATACTTGGTACTGAAGACAAACTTTTACTCACATTATTGGTTTTGAGGTTTGCAAATGTTTTAGCCAGAGTTCCCTGTGGTAATAGCTTGATCTCTTCAGTGCTGCTACATTCCCAGAATCAAATCAAATCCAATAACATGGTGCAACTTGCAAAAAGGATATTTGTTTCTAACACATTTCTGAACTATTTTCATTATTACTATTGAAGAAGCGAGGATCAGACAGTCATTTTACTGAATACTCAGGGTTTTTTCTATAAAGCTGTAGGAAATTTTGTAAGAGAAGGACAGTAACTTTACACTGCCAATCTGACCACAGATCTTAAGTCTGTATCAGCACCTAATAAACACGCAATCACATCAGCTTTTTGCAGGAGGATGACAGTAGGAAATATGAGTGCTGGCCAGGCTTGCAAATTCAGACTTCATGTTATCTAACCTGCAGGCAGCATCCGAGTTACTGCAGGAGTTAATACGCAGTTCCAGCAACTGCCAAGCAAGCCTATATAATCAAGAGAACCATTTAACTCGTTAAAAGTGAGGAACATTCCACACCAAAGTGCTGCCTTTCATTTATGCCCAAAGAAATCCTTCTAATAGCAATGTTTAAAAGACTCTTCTCCGGAGCCCATTGTAACACACCTCTGTTCTTTTCATCCTCTTGCAGAGCCCACTACTGAGAGACCAAAGCTATAATTTCCTCTGCTTGTAAGAGCTCCATAGGTTTAGCTGACCTTTAGAAAAGACATTCTTTTCCCTCACCATCTCCTTTAAAGCAGCTGCTTTTTCAGAGCACACCCTGTGGTCCAGGACCTCCTGGTACCATGGGAGAGTGACAGGCAGACACATCCCACAGCACCAAAGACCACACAGGATCTCCAAAACACTGCCTTGGTTGGGGTGGTGGCAAGCCCACAAGAAAAACATTACTAGACATGCAAAGCAAAGGGCACACGGAGCCTCTGACATGCAAGTCTGTCACCGATTGCCCCACTCTTTTCTTGGCCAGCGCTGCACTATTCAGCAGTACCTGGCCCAGACTCCTCCTGTCTAATGCCTGTTATTAGCCCTGCGTGGAGCCTTGGGCAAATCACAGGGACCAGCTGTTACAAATGCCCCCCTCGCACACCAGCCTGGCTCGTGCATTCACTTGAGGCAGCCTGTAATTTCTTAGAATTTAAAAGGAG
>NW_009227451.1:41507-47274 GCF_000690835.1 Fulmarus glacialis | reverse complement strand
TTTTAAGAATTAAAAGGGATGTTTTTTAAAAGCCAGTCAAGCTCTTTGTTAGACCAAAGCATTTGCTGTGTACCATGCATGTACAGAGCTACACAAAATAAGGCAACTGAAGAGGGCTTTTACAGTATCATGGACTCTACCCCCACATGCTTGCAAAAGGAGAGCATACGGACCGTGAAGGAACATAGTTCGCTCGGGACAATAACCGTGGGTCAGCTCAGAAGAAGTCCAAGGGACTTGCCATGACAGAGACTTGATTAGACGAGCAATGCTTAGCTGACCCCAGGAGATGATCTGCTAACCAGGGCACAGACTGCATGGGAAGCTGGAAACTCTCCATCATCCCCACAGATGTGATCCTGCACTTGACACCTTTATGACCCTGAACATGTAAGCCAGCCACATGCATCTCCTCGGCTTTTTATACACAGTAACTCTAATTTGCATGGAGCCTTTTTGTTTACTTGTTTGTTTCTTTACAAGTCAGGCAGATAAATAGCCTTCTTTTTTGTATTTACCTCCTAAAACCTACATGTCAATGCCTCTCAGTTTACCAAACTGAGAAACTGCAATTTCCTTTTCACTAATATATTTAAGACCTTCGTTTAATTAGCTTCCATAGAAGTCTACAGGATCCCTAAATTAAAGAGTTGTCCTACCATTGCAGAGTAGAATTATGACTTAAATTCTGTCAAATAATGAAAAGCACTAATTGCTGAGCCTGCCAGTCCACAGAGGAGTCAGCAGAGCCTGGGGTACTGAAGTGAGGTGACAAGAAATCGAGAACTCCGATTTCACAAAGCAAGGAAAGAAGAAGGTGCCAGGAGCTAATCAGAGACCAGCTCCACAGACTAGCAGCACCAGAGCTCTTACGACACTTAACATTAACCACACAATCTGCAGTTCAAAGGTTTTACAAGGATCAGAGCACTGGATCTCCCCGTTCAAGTCTTTTAGCAGAGACTGCTTGTGGAGCAACTTGCTGACAGAAAACAAGCAAACAGCTCCTCTTCTACTACAGGTGCTTCATAAACGATGTGTGTGCACCTCCCCTGGACTCTGCCCGCTTCATCACACTCTCAAGTAGAAAGGGTGGCAACCAACTGTAAATGCTCAAGGGTTTCATTCCCGTCTATTTACTCCTTAACGTTGATTTGTAATTAAATGTTTTAAAAGCAGCATTGTGGACAACCTGAACATTTCTGCAAACTCCACTATGAACATTGTTTTTAATCACTTCCTCCCACAGATGAAAACAAATTAATTTTATTACCTGACACTCAAAGCCAACAGGCAACAAGACTAAGATGAGCAGGTGCCTCTTCAGGTGATATGTGGGAGAGAGATGTGCCAAAGTAATAGACAGGTTGGGTTTTTTGGAGACCTGCTGAGCCACTGACCAAGAGAACAAAGAAATCAGGACTGCGGGAGGTGTTGTTCACTCAGCCATGGAGTTGTAGCCCATGTGCTTTGGGGATCCAGAAACATAACGCACAGGCTGTACTGTAGCAGCAAGGATGTAATGAGCTTTCAGAAGTTAAACAGTTTCCTCTATGATTGTGAGATGATCTCCTCTGCATTATTATGACAACTTAATGCACACTGAGTTGCAGGCTGATACTGTCCAGAACATTTGAGATTCAGAAGAAAAACTGTCTGAGCTTAATGGAAAAAATAAGACAGTGAATTATTTTCCCCCACCTCTACTTCTGATAGGGAGACAGCGAAAATGCCAACTTTCAGCAGCAGTAGACTGATTTTTCAGTTATTCCAAACACTGTTAATTCATCATCTTCCTTTCACAAAGTTAACTACAGCCAACAGTGTCATCACTGAAACTTCCCACACTCTTTAGAGTCTGACATTGGGTGCACAGAAAGGGATGAAGGGATTAAAGAACAACTAAAACTAAACAATCTTCTCCAAAGTCTGTCACTGTGAAAGTTTTCAGCTGCAATTCTCCTTCTTAGAAAACCCTGGCTTATCCAGGGTCCCCCCCTCCCAGTTAAAGATCTTTGAATAAGAAAGATGAGGACTTTATATACTTACTATACTTACTATATAGGACATACTTAGAAACTTGTTTGTATATAAACTTAGGCTTCAACTCCACAGTCCTAACCACAGTCAAACAGCATATTCATTTTCATAGTTAATATTATACTTTACTATATTCTTTTGATATTAGCAGCACCAAACATCACCTTAATAGCACAGGTTGTATTTAGCACATGCTATCCTGGGTGTATGATTTCAGTGGATTCAATTCAGTATGTGATCTCCCTTTAAGAACATGATTCCAGAAAGGTAATTACAATACTGCTATTTCTGTTTTAATCAGATACTGACACCACAGTCATGTACAGTATTTGAGGCCTTTGGATGAAAAAGACATTAACAACAGGCAATGATTTAAAATGTATTAACATTATGTTTTGCTAGATATAGGACCTTAAAGGTCTTACATTTGGATCCCAAACTTGATGCAGTCATCTGAAGAACATGTGAATCTAAGACTTTGCTTTGGACCCAACTTTAACTATAGCTGATCCTGTTAGTTTCTTTAAAGGGAAAGCATATGGAAAATTAAATTAACCTAACAGCGAGGTATAGTAAAACCAGACCAAACTTCAACATCACTCTTTAATAACCTCTGATGAACCAGATGTTGAGTTACAGTATAAATTAAGATGGTCCAGATTGTCATTAGTCTGGGTTTTGTTGTTGTAGTAGTATTTTTGTTTTGTTATAGTGGTTACATGAGACTGTTCATTAAAGTAATAAATATGGTACAAATCAAAAAGGTGCTTTTGAGAATGCTTAAGTGGCTTCTCAATTTTATTAAAGAGATTGAGAATGAAAGTTCTTAATTGTCATGAAACCCATTTTCAAACACAACCAAGCTCTTGTCTAGACAGATCAAAATGAATAATCTTTCAGTTCACTTTGGATACAAACTTCTGCTTTTCTTCTGACAAACTTCTGCTCAACTTCTGACACAACAGATGTTTGTTTGGCAGATGCTTTCCAAACAATAGAGACATTTATGTAAACATTAAAAAAAAAAAAAAGAAATCAAAGTGTAATACAGAGTCAACTCATCCTACCATAGGGGCAGAAAGTTCAGTACCTATTAATCACCAGTGAAATAATTCCAACAACCCCGTATGAGATCTTATTCTAGCACTAAAGTTTAGTGCCGCTGTAAGTAATTAACTTCCCTATAAAGAAATTGCAAAGAGCATTAATGATTGTAACATTTTATTAATTAGTAGTAAATACAGGTGAATCAGCCAGACCAAGCAACTCAGTAGAACTGCTGGTGCCCACAGCATGCTAATATGCTGCTAATTAAGTCCATCAGCATTCCTTTTAAATACTATATTGGCTTTCTTAAGATTTAATTCATATTTTACCAGCTCTCATCTTTCCTATTCAGAACATACACCAGGCAAAGACTATACAAAAAGAAAAATAAAGCCATTCCATTCACATTTGTGGAGATAAATTCAGCATTTTATCTTCCTGCTCATTCTGCTTTCCAAACTAGGATGTGAATGTGAGAGAAGGACAAAGAAAACGTACATGAATGTGTGCACACATTCACATCTCTTTTTTTGGGTAGGAAAGGAGTTGTTTCTGGGAAGTCTTATTTGTTTGCAGACACTGGCCCAAGCTCACCTCCAAGATGTGAGGTCCTGGTTCAGACCTCATTTGTGCTCAATGGTAATCACCCTGTGGGATGCATATTTATGACGAAATTAAACTCTCCTCTGCAAGCATCATAGTTTGAAAGTGTTCTCCCAGCCATAAGACACAGCTGTCAACACCACAACACTGCAGGCATTTTGCAGCCATTTCTCCTGCTCACACTCCAAATCTCCCAGCTAGGGATGAAAGCACAACCATGCATGAAGATAAGAGGAAAACTGATGACAATAATATCACAAAAATCACATCAGGACCTACTCTAGAGTTTCTCCTAACTTGGAATAGTACCCATTTTGCACCAATTCAAAGATTAAACTAAAAACAAAGCCAGAAAAACAGTGCTAATTAAAAATACATATTCTTACCTCCTTGTATCTTGAGTTTTGCAATATTCAGCAAAAAGGGGAAACACCCCACACACACAGAAACCACCACATGTGCTTGTATTTTAACCAGCTTTTCCTGACTAGTTATGTTGCAGCTACATTATATTACAGCTTTTCTATAAAGCTGAATGCCGATTCCTACTCATCAGGAACACTAGCACTCTCTGGCAGTGTGTGACCCTAAAAGAGACAGGCCTGACTATCTTAGCAGGAGTTAAACACCACAAGACAGATCCTTTTTGGGTTTGTTTTTTTTTTTTTAACCACTTGTAAATATAAATGTAGAATGCTGTTTGGCCAAGCTGACTTCTAAATCTGATTTTAAATAATCTTAGCATCGTAAACATAATAATGGTACTGGAATAATCAAGAGGACCCTTAATAGAAGAAACTCACTTGTGCTTGGCCATGGACAAGGACAATAATCATTCTGAAGTGTTTGCAGCCTGAGATAGTCAGGTAAAGGTTCTACAGATGACTACATGGACACCAGACCCAGAAGAACTCAAGATTCCTGCATAATCTGGTACTTCTGACGCCAGAGACCGTGATTCACCAGCAGTTTGCAGAGCTTTGTCTTCAGGATTTTGAGAACTATTTATTTTGAGAACAAATCCTTAGAGGACTGGAGTGCTTCATAAGACTTCTGTCTCATGAAGTGTAAAGTTACAGAATAAATCAGCAAAGCACTAGTTTAGATACATATCTCCAAAAGCAAAATGAGAACTACTATATCACTGCATTTTTTTAAAACAAAAAACACTCAATAGATCCTCCCATCTGCTTTCTTCTCTGCTTGGATTTCTTCAAATCTAACAGAGCTTCTGAACAAGTTGTGTGTTTAACAGCAAATACCCTCAAGAGCTGTTGAACTAAGATTCAGAAATTGTCAAATATAACCTCATGAGAATTTACCTAGAGGCAGAAGAGGGAGATGAGAAACAAAGCTGTTTCCATTTTCCTTGCTAGAAATATTTCAAAATATTAGGAAAAATATCTAAACATTTTGAATATATTAAAACTAAACAAAGAAATGCCTTTAAACAGTACGGAAAATTCAGTTTCACATAGATACATAGCAGTTTATCAATCCTTAATTCATCTTCTCAGTCCCACTTTAATTCCCTTTCTACAATATTGTTTCTTCTAAGAACACTCTCAGAAACAAGAGGTTTCAAGTGAGTATAATAGAGTCGCATCTGAGAACTTATGCCAATACCGAGTGTGTAATCAGTCCTTCCTACGGACAAAATTGAAACACGCAATCATCAATTTACTGCAATCAGCCAATGACTTCATACTATTATGGAAAGTGCAAGCAGCTCATGGTAACCAAGTCACTCTTCAGTGGGGGAAAAAAAGAAAAATTCATCTGACTTTCCTAAGATGGAGCTCAAAAATCCACGTCCATGTGGGCTAACCAGGTCTTTGCCATTTACAGCAGTTTGCTTAGAAACACGTTTTTTTTTTTCCTGCTGTTAACCTGTCTTGATAATGACAACACGATATGGCAAAAGGAGAGAGTTAATTGCTATATGCATAGCTGCCTAAGTTGTTTGCACAGTCACTAGGTTTTGTACCAGGCAAGAAGCACAACTGTATCCACAGATGAGACGTACAGTGACAGTACTCCTTCCCAAATGGATTCTTCCCGTGGTACACTCTCAGGG